>NC_058093.1:74807272-75110303 GCF_020171115.1 Neogale vison
AGCCAGAATTCAAATTCAGGTAGTCTGACTCTAGACCCTGTTTCTCAATCTCAATGCTGACCTCAGCATTTCAGAGAGGAGAGGTGATGGAAAGTGTTTTTTACTGCATAGAAAGGTTAAACCTATTGGTTTAGAATTACAGAGGTGAAAGTTCCATGAAACCCAGATAAGGCCTTGGAAATGAGAAAATTCTTAAAAGACCCTAAGATTTTTTTTTCTTTTTTTTTTCCAATTTATTTATTTTCAGAAAAACAGTATTCATTATTTTTTCACCACACCCAGTGCTCCATGCAAGCCGTGCCCTCTATAATACCCACCACCTGGTACCCCAACCTCCCACCGCCCCCCCGCCACTTCAAAGCCCTCAGATTGTTTTTCAGAATCCATAGTCTCTCATGGGTAAATTCGAAGGGGAAGATTTTTTTTTTTTTTTTTTTTAGAATCAGAAACTTCCTTAATACCCACCTGTTACATATAGAAATGAGAATTTACAGCCTAAACTCATGCTTAATTTTGCTCAGCGCATGGACCAAAATAATAAAACTCTTCTCTGTGAATAAGAAGGGAAATACCTGTTCTCTAACAGTGTTCATAAATCTGCCTTTAGCATAAATTTGGCAAACAGCATTAAAGAAAGACCTCTGGAGTGGAGCCAAATCTTTGAAAACACACTTCAACTCTGTGCTTCACATCACGTTTATAAAAAGTGGGCTATGACCTTCTAAGGAAGCAGTAAAGGACCATTTTGTGACTCGTATCTTTTCTTATTCTCCATCCCCCGTCTTCTTAATTGCATTTCACAGGAACTCTATGGGTATTAAATGAAGTTGGGTCCATTCAATATTTCTACTCAATCTTCCAGAAAATTGGTTCTGTTTTCTTTGGGCAATCCACGTGCAGTTTCTGATGCATTTGTGTAACATTTTGATGATGTATTTCCCCAGCCATTTTTCTCAGGGGATGTGTCCACTATTTTATTTTTAACCTAAAATGTTCCAGAGTCATCAGAATCCATCACACTATTTTTTAAAAACTTAAGCTGTCATTGTTTTCAGGGCCGGTGGAACCCAATGGAGAAAATCATGGTCCGTTTTCTCTAGCCTTTGCTGCCTGCCTGCTAAGTGTTAAACCTCTGACTGAGTTTCAGTCACTCTGCAATAACATATTTCCAGTACATGTCCCTGCCAGCTGAAAGCCAAAGCCTGCCATTTCCTTGACTTTTTAGTCTTGACAGAGAAACGTGCATATGCCTGCCTGAGTAAAGACATGTGGCACTGTGTGCTCTTGGGCTCGGAGGAGACCTCGGGTCACTCCGTTTTTTTCCTTTTTCACTCTCAGTGGTTACCCTTTTACACTGTACCTTTCACTGTTCCATCTGCTGAGGAAATTGAGCTTCTGTTGGATCCCTTGATTGAAAGGGTACTTTTAAGAGGATTAGTGCGGATAGACAAGAAGGTGAAAATGATTTCTTCTGCCTTTTCTATACTCCCAGGTTAGCTCTTCAAATGCAGTTATGGATTGGCATAAAAATTACCCAGCAGGTAGATTCAAAGAGTAGAAAGTAGAAAGAAAGAATATCATCACAATACGTTTAGTAAGTTTTTATTCACAGGAAACTTCACTGTAGGTGAAGGGGTCTAATGACCCAAGGGCATGTCGTAAATTATTTTCATTATAAACCTGACCTTAAAATGTAAATTTTAAGTGGGGGAAGATGGACAAGAAAGAATAGGGGACGTATTATAAACCACTAAGAAAATACCAACTGTGGAGATGACAGGCCAAAATCACATCTGGCTGAAGCATGTGTGGAGCCCATGTACAGTCTGCATAGCATGGCTATTTCCTAGGACATCTCATTAGACACAACCCATTTCTTGTTCATTCTCTAAATCCACAGTCCCATTTGGTTCAGCACCAAGGAGAATTAACTCATTGACACAAAATCATAGAGTTGTACACAATTGTATTAATAGTTGGTACAAGCAAAATAACCTGGCAATTTTAATCAGAGACTATTTGAAAGTCTGTTTTGAGCAGGAATTTCTTTTTAGAGGAAATTTTTATGCTTTTAAAGAGTGGCAATGAGCCACTGAAAAGCTGAAACTCTGATTATGCCCCGTTGGACTGCAAACTGGGCCAGAGTTTCATCTCCTGCTCTGTTCCCAGGCATTTCCACACTGACCTACACAAAATCAAGGATCTTACTAGAGCACTGGGTCCCATCCCACAGCTGGATGGTACAGAGGTCAGGGTCCACACGCCATTTGAACTAGACCTTCATTGTGATGCATTTCGGCAAAGGTCTTGATTGCAAACAGGAAGAACTGTGATTTTGTGTCACCTAAAGATAAAAGAAGTGTGGTGTTCCACCTCCCAACCATTAGGCAGAGAACCCTTGCTACTGGACCAGGGAGAGCTTATGGATAAGAGCAGAGAACTGGAGCTAGAAATACACTTTTTATTCCAAACTTAGTAAGTGGTCTCAAGCAGGGTATTTTTTTTTTCCAAGCCTTACTTCCCCTGCAATGCAATGGCCACCATCAACACACATATGCCTCTGCTTCTCTAGTGAACCTATAAATCGAGTGATGGATTGCTGTGCTTCGAATTCCCAGATTTTAGGCCCTACTAAAATTTTGGATTTTAGTAGTATTTTCCATAATTAATCTTAGTGGGATTAGGACTGATAGTCTATAGTAGAAATGACAGATATCATCAAAATAATTTTTGAGTGATAGTTGCTTTCTCTTTTCTCTATTGAAATATTCTAAAAGTCACAGTAAAAATTATGGCTTGGAAGTTTCTTGTTTTCCTTATTCTGCTCAGTGCATGGCTACCAGGTAGGGCTTGTCATTCAGCTGCTCGGAGTAGGGTGCTTGTTATTAATGCTGAAGCAAATGGATGTGTGGTAGAATAAATTTTTAAAATCAAATAAAATCTTAACAAATTGCACTCATGAGCAAATTTTCAAAGTAATGATTAGAGCAAAAATACATTTATTTTTTCATCCTTAGTTCAACATAGTTTTGGGATGAAAATTTAATTACATCGGAAGTCAGGGAGACATTTTTTTGAAGATTTGTGTTTTCCAAGAATCATTATTTTTTCTTTACTGTCTTGTCCTTGTTGCTTTTCTTAGATTTCTTGTTCCTCTTAATCACATTTTCTTTGAGTTGAATAGGTAAGGAGCAGAGCCAGATTTGGGTGTACTGGTGTTTCCATTTTTAATAAAAATGAATAAAGTCTTGCTGTCCAGATTATTTGCATCTAACACAATTTGCCTACAATCAGATTATGCCACTAGCTGATGAGGTGGTCCCAGTTTATATTAATGTTTTCAGAGGACTTATTGTTTAATTTTCTAGCACATGTGTTGGAGAGACCTTCAGAATCTCAACATGTAATTCAACTATGGGGAGAATTATTAGGTTTAGATGTTCACCTGTTGTGAGGATTTTCCTAAATGAAATAGATTAAGTTGGGAAATGGGAAAAAAATCCATATATATTACATCCACAATGAACATCATATATAAACTAGAATAATGGTCCTTAAATCTGGCTATCAGTATTTCCTAGTAGAAAATTTAAAACGTGCTTTCTCACACCTACTCTATATTCATTGAATCATTATTGGAAGAAGATGTATTTTTAAAAATTGGCAGCATTTTATTTGAAATCAGGAGCAAAAAAAATTTGGAGCTAGACTAGAATATTCCAAAATATTGAATGACTAAGTAACAATAGACCTATAGAGTTTCTGCATAATCATAACAATAAATGAGAAAGAATGTATATAATAAAAGATTTTAACCTTCTAACTTTAAACTTAGTGCTATAAAATTAAAAATTTTAAATTAATATTAAAATTAAATTTTAAATTAATTAAAATTAATATTTAAATTTAAAAATTTAAAAATTTTGTATTAATGCCTCCCAAATCTAAAATTTAACTTCTACTTTCCAAATTACTTCATTCATTCAATGAGTATTGTGTCAGGCTGTGAAAGATACAATGACAAATAAAGTCTTTACTATTATACTCCTTAAATGAGTAATACAGCAATCCATCATGAATTTAAAACTGTCCTGTTTCAATGTTGAATATCATTAGTCTTAATTCATAAAGATGAAATTAAGGCATTTCTTTCTACTTCATACTTTCTTCACATTATCGTGTCAGGGAGATAAGCCACTGATTGAAAAGGGAAGCAGAAATTTAGCAGGAGGGAGAGAAACCTGAAAGTATAGAACTCATCCAGTTTTTTTCCCAAATTTTTTCTTTTCAAGATTTTTCTTTATTTATTTGAGCGTGTGAGAGAGAGAGAGAGAGCAGGAAAGGGGGGAGTGTCAGAGGAAGAAGCAGACTCCCTGCTGAGCAGGGAGCCAAATGTTGGCCTCATCCCAGGACTCCAGAATCAGGACCTGAGCCGAAGGCAGTCATTTAACTAACTGAGCTACCAAGGTTCTCCTGAAAAATTTTTAAATATTTTGTTCATTTGTTTAAGAGAGAGAGAGAGCACAAGCAAGGGAAAAGGCAGAGGGAGAGGGAGAAGCAGACTCCCTATTGAGCTGGGAGCCCAATGTGGAGTTTGATCCCAGGACCCTGGGATCATGACCCAAACCAAAGACAGATGTGTTTAACTGACTGAGCCACACAGGTGCCGTCCAAATTTTTCTATACATTTATATGGTTGTCTTTACCTTTCTTTACAAACTTTTTATAACCATATTTATAATATGTATATTCTTTATTATAGGAAAAGCCCTTACCTTTAACGATGTGTAAGAAATCACTTATCTCCTACAAAATCTAGTCAAAGGTAGAATTTCTTCAACTCATCTCCTTTCACACAGGTTCAATTTTCAGCTAATCACTATGCATATGATTGGGATTCTCTCTCCATACTTTCTATACTCAATAATCTATGAGTCAGCAACAAAAATTATACTGGATAGATACTTCATAACTCTCCTATACTATAGACAGTGTAATCTCAAAAGCATTATGTAACAAATCATAAGAACACCTAACTAACACAAAATAGATCATTGTAAGTACAAATGGAAAACTAAACAGTGTTCAGTGGAATAAAAAATAAATTCTGATTTAGTAATCAAGGGAGATCTTTTATAGGACCTAAATTATGGGTGAGACCTTCAACTGATGAGTGTAATGTAGGACCGGGGAGAAGGCAAAATGCTGGTTTGAGCAGAAGAGACAGCCTGAGCAAAAGAATGGAGGCAAGGTTGTTGGTTAATATTACCAAGGAGATGAAAAAGATGATCCTAGATCATAAGGAGATAGAACTATCTAATTTGGAAAATTAATAATTACTTTTCATAGAAAGTGATGTCTGAGCTAAGGCCTAAAACAAAAGGGTTGGCATTAATTGGCAGAAGTGGAGTAGAAGTGGGGTGGGGAGTGAAGCGTGAGCCCATGGGCAAACATCCAAAAGAAAGCTGCTCAGTACCAGATAAAGAAGAGTGGCCAGAATCAAAGACATAGATTTATGAATAGGATTCTTCAGAGAGGTTTTTTGAAAGCAAAGCACTATTCACTAAATAGCAGTGTGGTAAATGAGAAGAGGAGCAAGCTAAGGTCAAAAATGGAGGGATGAGCCTGGATTCCTATAATGGCTGGAGAATGAAAAGTTCACACAGAGAAAGGAATAGGAGAAGAAATTATACAAGCCAAACCAGGAGGGTCTTCCTTAGAATTGTACAAGACAGCCAAATGCAATGAATTATCCTCAATTTCAGACAATTTGAAAATACTTGAAAATGAACAAGTATTTTCATTTTCGCCTGGATGACTGCGCCTGGATGACTCAGTCAGTTATGCGTCTGCCTTCAGCTCAGGTCATGATCAGGTCCTGGGATCGAGCCCCACATCAGGCTTCCTGCTCAGCATGGCGTCTGCTTCTTCCTCTCCTTCTGCTCCTCCCCCTGCTTGTGCTCTTTTGCTATCTCTCTCTCAAATAAATAAATAAGATCTTTTTTAAAAAATAGAAAATGAACAATAGAGCAAAAAATACTATTGTGTCAATGTAAAATTCATTGGGTATAAAATTGGAACATGGCTATAGAAGAAACCATCTTTGTCATTAGGTGTTGATATTTAGGGTGAAAATACATGATGTTCACAACTTATTTTGAAAGGATTAAGCTAACTGAAATAAGTGAAGCAGAGAAAGTCAACTATGATATGGTTTCACTTATTTGTGGAACATAAGGAATAGCATGGAGGACATTAGAAGAAGGAAAGGAAAAATGAAGAGGTGGGGAATCAGAGGGGGAGAAAAACCATGAGAGACTCTGGACTCTGAGAAACAAACTGAGGGTTTTAGAGGGCAGGAAGGTGGGGAGATAGGTGAGCCTGGTGATGGATATTAAGGAGGGCATGGATACTAAGGAGGAGAACTGGGTGTTATACACAAACAATGCATGTTGGAACACTACATCAAAAACTAATGAAGTACTATATGGAGACTAACATAACATAAAAAAAGAAATGATTTAAGAAAAAGTATATACATGTAAATACATAATGAGAGACAGAGAAAGGAAATGTCATAAAATTTTAAAATTGATGAAGTCTATTTGGACATTCTTTGTACTATTTTTTCAAATTTGCTATGTGGAGTTTCCAAACTAAAAGTTAAGGAAGAAGATGGGTGCCTGGGTGACTTAGCTGGTTAAGTGGTTAACTCTTCAAGTACAGCTTGGGTCATGATCTTGAGGTCCCGGGATCAAGTTCCATGGTCAGTGGGGCATTTGCTTAAGGATTTCTCATCTCTCCCCTGCCCCTCCCCTGCTTCTCTTACATAAATAAATAAATCTTTTAAAGAGTTAAGGAAAAGAAGTAAATACTGTTAATAATAAAAAGTTAAGGAAAAAATAAAAGGGAATTCTATGAAACTTAAAAAAAAACCATAAAAACTCAATGTTTGAAGGCAATAGGAAAAGTCAATAATTGAGTATAAATAAATACACTCATACAATGGAACACTCTCTGGCAAAAGTATCAGAACACTGCCTATATACTACTATAGAAGAATAGCCAAGTAATAAAAATAAGACACAAAAGGGTAAACTTAGTAGGCCACTAATGAGGTAAGGAAGGGACAAAATAAGAATATATAGCTGTATTTGTTTAAATGGCATAAAGAAACTAAGCAGATAGTTAAAAAACTAATAATAGTGGTTATTTTTTACACAAGTGAGGAGTATTAGCTAGGTGAAAACAGAAGTTTTTATAGGTTTTTCTAATCCCTTTAATATTTTTTAGGAGATTTTATTTATTTATTTGAGAAAGAGAGAGAATGAGAGAGCGCAAGCATGAGAGGCAGAAGGTCAGAAGAAGAAGCAGACCCCCCCTCTGAGCAGGGAGCTTAATGTGGGACTCGATCCAGGGACTCCAGGATCATGACCCGAGCTGAAGGCAGTTGCTCAACCAACTAAGCCACCCAGGTGCCCTTAACAATACAAATATATTGGCCAAAAAGTAAATTAAATGCACTGAAAAGCAAAGAAATGCAACTCACGAAATAAATAAAGAAAAATCATACGATAATCTCAATAAATGCAAAAAGAGGCATCAAGGGGCGCCTGGGTGGCTCAGTGGGTTAAGCCGCTGCCTTCGGCTCGGGTCATGATCTCAGGGTCCTGGGATCGAGTCCCATATCGGGCTCTCTGCTCAGCGGGGAGCCTGCTTCCTCCTCTCTCTCTCTGCTTGCCTCTCTGCCTGCTTGTGATTTCTCTCTGTCAAATAAATAAATAAATAAAATCTTTAAAAAAAAAAAAAAAAAAAAGAGGCATCAATAAAATTCAGTGTCCATCTATAATTTTTTTAAGAATCCAAAATGTAGCAAATGATAGATGCAAAAACCAAACCAAAAAACTACAAACTTAAGAAACATCATACTTAATGATAAATCTTTCTATTTAAAGAAATCTTTCTTTCTATTTAAAGTCAGAACAAAACAAATATGTCCTCTACCACTGCTGCTAGTCTTCATGTTACTGGAAGTCTTATCCAGTGTAAACACAGAAAATAAATAAATAAACAAGCAAATGAATAAATAAATAAATGTATTAGAAAGGATGAACACTACTGTCATCATTTGCAGATGTATGATTTTCTACATATAAAACCAAGAGAATCTAGAAAAATAACTTAAATCAGTAAAAGTTCATCAAAGTTGCTGTATACAAGATCAAATAAGAAAATTAATAACATTCATATATAGCAACAATAGTCAATTATTACAATCAATCAAAAGATACAGATCTTGTAATAAAGATCCCATTTATAATTCTTCACTCATTTAACCAACAAACATTTATTTAGCAGGCCTATTCTATACCAGGCATTCCCCTAAACACTTCTTCTAGATCAGTAAAGTTAATAGTAGACCAACAAGGGAGTTCCAATATTAGTGATGATGGTGGTGTGCCACTATTTTATTTTGCTTATAACCAATACACATGATAAATCCGTACATTACCTAGCATGTTATAAAGTGATGAAATTGAAGAATAAAGACAAGTAGAACACGGTAAGAAACTAAAGGTTTCCATATGGATGGGAGTTCTGTGCACTATGAAACATGATGGTCAGGGTAGGCCTCTTTGATCAGTGAGGTATGAGCAAAGACAGGAAGAAAGGGAGTGAGAGAGTCACATGGGTCTCTGGTGAAGGAACTTTCCAGGCAGATAGTATAGCTAGAGTGAAGGCCCTCAGGTAGGAGTTTTCCTGCCTGGTTGTAGGAAGGACAAGGAAAACAGTACAGTGGAGTGTGGATGGAGGAAGCAGGAGAAGAAGAGGGGTGTGGTGGGAGCAGAGCAGGGCAGAGGTGATTGTAATCACAGAGTCGTTTATTCTAAGAGAATTGGTAAGCCTAGGAGTGATATATTCCGACTTAACTTAAAAAAACAAAAATAGGAATCGATTCCATTTTCAATTGCACAAAAACCCATAAGATACTTAGAAATAAACCTAACCAAAGATGTAAAAGGTCTATACTCTGAAAACTACAGAATACTTACGAAAGAAATTGAAGATGACACAAATAAATGGAAAAATGTTCCATGTTTATGGGTTGGAAGAACAAATATTGTTAAAATGTCTATGCTACCCAGGGTGCCTGAGTGGGCTCAGTTGGTTAAGCGTCTGCTTCAGCTCAGGCCATCATCACAAAGTCCTGGCATGGAGTCCTGCATTGGGCTCCCTGCTTAGTGGGGAGCCTGCTTCTCCCTCTCCCTGCCACTCACCCTGCTTGTACTCTCTCTAATACTGTCAAATAAATAAAATCTTTAAAAAAAAAAAAGTCTATGCTACCCAAAGCAATCTACATATTTAATGCAATCCCTATCAAAATACCAATAGTATTTTTCACGAGCTGAAACAAACAATCCTAAAATTTGTACAGAACCACAAAAGATCTCAAGTACCAAAGAAAACAAAACTGGAGGTATCACAATTCTGGACTTCAAGTTATATTATAAAGCTATAGTAATTAAAACAGTAGAGTACTGGCATAGAAATAGACACAGAGATCAACAGAATAGAACAGAAAACCCAGAAATAAACCCCCAATTAAATAGTCAGTTAATTTTGACAAAGAAGGAATGAATATCCAATGGGAAAAAGACAGTCTGTTCAACAAACAGTGCAGGAAAAACTGGACAGCCACATGCAGAAGGATGAAACTGGATGGGTTTCTTTCACCATACACAAAAATAAATACAAAATGGATTAAAGACCTAAAACCATAAAAATTCTCGAAGAGAACACAGGAAGTAATCTCTCTGACATCAGCTGTAGCAACATTTTTCTAGAAATGTCTCCTGAGGCAACGGAAATATAAGCAAAAATAAACTATTGAGACTACATCAAAATAAAACTTCTGTATAGTGAAGGAAACAATCAACAAAACTAAAAGGCAACCTATGGAGTGGGAGAAGATATTTGCAAATGACATGTATGAAAAAGAGTTAGTACCAAAAATATATAAAGAACTGATACAACTCAACACCCCAAAATCAAATAATCCAATTTAAAAATGGGCAGAAGACCTGAATAGATCTTTCTCCAAAGAAGACATACAGATGACCAACAGAGCCATGAAAGGTACTCAACATCACTCATCATCATGGAAATACAAATCAAAACTATAATGATATCGCCTCACATCTGTCAGAATTGCTAAAATCAAAACCACAAGAAACCAAAAGTTTTGGTGAGGATGTAGAGAAAATGGGACCCTCTGACACTGTTAGTGGGAATGCAAATTGGTGCAGCCATTGTGGAAAGCAGTATGGAGGTTCCTCAAAAAATTAAAAGTAGAACTACCTTATAATCCAGGAATCACACTACCTAAAAAATATAAAAACACAAATTCAAAGGGATACATGCATGTTTATTGCAGCCTTATTCACACTAGCCAAACTATGGAAGCAGCCCAAGTGTCCATCAGTAGATGAATGAATAAAGATGTAGTGTATATATATACAATAGGGTATTATTCAGTCATAAAACAGAATGAACTCTTACCATTTTCAACAACATGGATGGAGCTAGAGAATATAATGCAAGTCAAATAAGCCAGTCAGAGAAAAACAAATACCATATTATCTCACTCATCTGTAGAATTTAAGAAACAAATGAGCAAAGGAAAAAAAAAAAGAGAGAGACAAACTTAGAAATGGACTTTTAACTACAAAGAACAAACTGTTGGTTACCAGAGGAGAGTGGGTAGGCAGATGGGGGAAATAGGGGATGGGGATTAAAGAGTACATTTATCATAATGGGGAAAAAAAAACCATAAAATTTTAAAAAATGAAACATAAACATAAACAAAGCATAAACAAAAAAACATGTATTTAAAATTGTTGGCAAATAGCAAGTAGTCATGAAAAGCTACAAAAATAAAAAACAAACCAAAAGAAATAAAACCACTGGGCTGTCATTGAGAATACATGGAAGAGGAGGACTACAGAGGCAGGGATGTGAGCACAGGGATTCATGTGGAGTCTACCATATCAGCCAGGCAAAACATGCAAGTGGCTCAGTCCTCAGGACAATCTTGGAGATGGTGAGAAATGATAGGGTTCTGGACCTATTTAGAAGATACAGCCCAGGTGCCAATTCCTCTGAGGAAGTAAAAGCTCTTTTGATCTGAATAGCTGCAAGGATTGAATGCCTTTACCAAGATGGGGAAACTAGGTGGAAGAGATTTTGAGCGGGAAAATGAGAAATTCTGTTCATGAGATCTTGTTGACTGTCTCTCTGGAAAGGCTGCACTTGGACTCCTGAAGTCAGTACTCACCACCTGCCTTTGCCTGCACACACATACACACACACTCACATTCTCCCACCCACACATTCCTATACACACTCAAGCACTCTCACACATCTACATAGACACTTACACACTAATACTCCATTAGCAAGTGCTCTCATGGATTTCTCCCAAATACATTCCCAGCCTCTGCAATGAGAACAACCTTTTCAAAAGGACTATGAAGGAAAGAGGCTTAAAGATGCCCGTAAAAAAATTAAGACCATAAACTAAAGTAGCAAGAAGAAACCAAATACCCAGGATTTTTTCATATATATTTAAAAATGTGCAGGCATGTGTGTAATCTATCAGCCAGTGGTTCTTCTTGTTCCTGGAATGCAGCGAAGCAAAATGACTGCCCAAGCCAGCTACTGTGTAAGGTAATGCTGCTCAGCAATCCCAGAGTACAGGAATGTCTTCAGTGGTTTGAAGCCCTTAACATATGCCCTGGGACACTCAGTGTTCAAAAGTACTGCACAGTGATAAGTAAGGTAAGATGTGACAGTATTTTTCAAAATGTGAGGGTTTGGGTAGAACAAATATACATACCAGTGACATCAGACACTGTGATCATATTAATATCATTTGTGATCATATTAACATCACTGTGATCATATAAACATCATTTGTCATCTTGGACAATTCATACAAAGGGAGAGGTGCCTAATCCTATCTCAATACTCCCTAAGAGCCCCTTTGTGAGTAGTTTCTTTAAATCATTCTTGGTCTGGATTCCCAGGGACTTACTCTACCACGTGAATGAAAATCTTTAAGTGTTGTTGTTGCTGCTTTAGAGAGAGAGAGCTCAAGTGGGGGTTTAGGGGGCTGGAGAGGGACAGAAGGAGAGGGAGAGAAAGAATCTTAAGCACTCTCCACACCCAGTGTGGAGGCCCATACAGAGCTCAATCTCATGACCCTGAGGCCAAGAGCTGAGCTGAAATCAAGACTCAGACACTTAAACGACCGAGCCACACAGCCATCCTTCTTTAAGTGTTTTTTATCACTTGCATATGGAATCTTAAAAAAAAAAAAGTCAAATTCAGAAACAGGGTAGAAAAGTGGATGCCAGGCGCTGGAGGATAAAGGGAGAGATTGGTAAACAGGCGGTAAACTTTCAGCCATGAGATGAATAAGGACTGAAGATCTAATGTATAATGTGATGATTATAGTGGACAACACAATCATATAATTGAAAATTGCTAAGAAGGTGGAATGTAATTTTTATCACACACACAAAAAGACAAATATGTGAGGTGATGGATGTGTTAATTGTATGGGCATAATCTTTTTGAAGTATATATGTATATCAAATCATCAAGGTGTACACTTTAAATATCTTCCAACTTTATGTATCAATTGTACCTCAACAAAACTGAAAAAGAAGAAAGAATTGAAACCTCTCAATTCACGATGCAGTGAATCTCCGTGTTGCAAACACTAGGTTTGTGAAAAATTCACCCTGTACACTCTTTCTGTGTTCCCCATCAATGCCCTATTACCATTATAGGATATGCTAGATTTCAGCTTTAGAAGACAAAGTGGTGTTTGGTACCAAAGGGTATTACACTAAGTGAAGTTGGTCAGACAGAGAAAGACAAAACCACATGATTTCACTTACATGTGGCATCTAAAAAACAAAACAAAGGAAAAAACAAATTATAAATACAGAAAACAGAAACAGACTCAGAAAATATACAAAACAAACTGGTGATTGCCAGAGGAAATAGGGGTGGGGAATGAGCAAAATAGTGAAGGGAATTAAGAGGTACAAACTTCCAAAGAAATCAATGAAATAAAGGAAAAAGCAAAACAATACAAAACAAAATAGTTGCTTTATCTTTAATAGTAGGTAAAACTTAGAGGCAGCATTGGGTTTGGCAACTCTGCAAATTGCAAATTGGGGTGTTTGGGTGGCTCAGTGGGTTAAAGCCCCTGCCTTCAGCACAGGTCACGATCCCAGGCTCCTGGAATCAAGCTCCGTATTAAGCCCCTCATCAAGCCCCGCATCAGGCTCTCTGCTCAGCAGAGACCCAAAACAGAAGTCACCTGCAAGATATTTCCCCTCCCGCCTTTTGTTAAAAAAAAAAAAAAAAAAAAAACACAAAAAACAAAAAACAAACAAACAGAAAAACTCTAAATCTATTAGAGACACTATCATAGATGTACTAAAGGAGGAGATAGAGGTGAGGATTATCAAAAGATGGGGAGATCTGGCCAGCACCAGAGAAAAAGCTGGATGGGAGAGGAAGCATGAGGAGATGGTTGGTCCTCCTAGGGCAGTGCCATGTGGAAGTCCCAGGCTTCCCCAGGCATGGCTGTGAATTCCCTCCCAGGAGACTGCAAGCTGGGCCATCCCAACCTCCAGTGCCCAAAGAGAAACAGAAGCAGCAGAGCCACTGAAACTGCAGTCTCCACAAAGCCTGAGACAATGATTGTTTCATAGGGAGTCAGACTAGACTGATGAATAGAGGGACCTCCCGATACCATGGCACTGCAAGACCCCAAGGACACTTGCAAAACCCTGAGGAAAGGTAAATTCAATTACCACAGAGACTGGGTGTCCCACCAGTCAGAGGATGGGAGCTCAGAATCAGGCTTATGTTGATTAAAAAGAAAAAAAAAAAGTAAAAGCAAACAAGCCATGCTTAATGTGAATGTATTGTAGTTTGTAGGCTCAGATTCATACATTACTCAACATAATTGTAATAATTTTCGTCAAAGATTCCAGGCACCCAAACTGGGATGAGAAGAGGAAAAGGGAGATAGGAGGTAAGAATGGACTCACACCAAGAAGTCATCTGACCTGAAGGGAGAGAGGAAGAGAATGAGGCTCTAACATGACCCTGAAG
This sequence comes from Neogale vison, assembly GCF_020171115.1. Lineage (NCBI taxonomy): Eukaryota > Metazoa > Chordata > Mammalia > Carnivora > Mustelidae > Neogale > Neogale vison. Next base: position 74,821,469 of record NC_058093.1, read on the forward strand.
TTTCTAATGTGATGGCTGCAGCATCTTTAGCCAAGAAAGAAAATGAAAGGGTTTGAAGGAGAAAGTAATGATCCTAGCTGAGTTAGAAGAGCTAGTATGAGGTGTATATGTAAATCTTCAACAGGAATTTGTAAAAAGAAGACTGGAGCTGAGAAATAATATATGAGTTGGAAATTTTTTTTAAAGTCTAGAAATCACCAAGATAAAAGTGACGTTGTCATCATGGGATTAGATAAGATCACATGAAGAATGCAGGAAACAAGAGAAGAGCCACAGATTAAGCAGGATAAGCAAAGGGGGACTGGAGGAAGAAGTGGCATTGAGCAAGATTTAGAAGAAACCATTCCAGAGATGGAAGAACTAAAGAAAACAGTGTCTCAGAATCAACTGCATAGAGAGAGTCCATTCCTTAGTTACTTGAGAAAGAGCAGTTTCTCATAATGCAAGTAAAGGATTAGTGGAGGAGCAGAGAAGGCAGGAGGCAGAAAACGAAGTAGTTGCATTAGTATCCTGGGGCTGGTATAACAAGGTACCACAAACGGGGTGGCCTGAACAAAAGAAATGTACTCTTCCACACTTTTGAAATCTGGGAGTCAGAAGTCAAGGTGTAGGCAGAATTGGTTCATCCTGAAAGCTATGAGGGAAGCACCTGCTCCCAGCCCCTCTCCTGGCTTTGTCAATGGCCATTTCCTGCCACCACCACCACCCTCCATGTGTCTTCACAATATCTTTCCTCTGTGTGCATCTGCCTCTGAGTTCAAATGCCCCTTTTAAAAAGCCACCTAGAACTAGCGTCTACCCGCGTGACCTCATCTTCACTATTTATATCTTGTTTCCAAAAGGGTTCACATTCTGAGATTCGGGATGTTACGCCTTCAACACAGAAAATGTTAGGAAGGACAATTCAAGCCATGACAATAGCCAAGGAAAAGGTGGAATAACGTCTTCAGGGTTGAGCCACAATGTTTTTGTTTTCAATTTTGTGAGACTAAAATGTAACTGAGGGAAGGCTGTTAGGGCCAATTTAATGTTAAAACCTGTTTAACTATTAGGGCCTGCTTAGCCAGAGCAACTCCATATTGTCTAGGTAGCCATACTGGTTTTTTTTTTGTTTTTGTTTTTGTTTTTTTTAAAGATTTTATTTATTTATTTGACAGAGAGAAATGACAAGTAGGCAGAGAGGCAGGCAGAGAGAGAGAGAGGGAAGCAGGCTCCCTGCTGAGCAGAGAGCCCAATGTGGGACTCGATCCCAGGACTCTGAGATCATGACCTGAGCCGAAGGCAGCGGCTTAACCCACTGAGCCACCCAGGCGCCCCAGCCATACTGTTTTTTACATCCACGGACTTCATTCCAGGAATAAACGCCCCAGTAGTTCCTGGTATGGTTTTGGGTATCGATTCCGGGAGTAAACGCCTTAACGATAGAAGCCACCATACCTTGGGTCTGCTGTTATGCCCTATAAAACCAGTCTGTGAGATCGGGACGGGGTCGCTCTCTTCGGAGGCGGCCTTGGCCAGTCAGTCTGACTTCTAATGCTTGGCATAGAATAAAGCTCTACATAACTTTCACTTTGTCTCAGTCCCATTCCTTTGATAACGAACCCCAACAAGGTGAGAAGGGGTAACTGAAAAATGAAGAGAGATTCAAATGGAAGAGATGGGAAAGGTGGGACCTGGAATGGTGGATGGAGGCTGAGATTTGAAAATGAGAAGAGTTGGAGAAAAGGTGGGAAGGAGACAAGCAAGGGCAAGGAAGAAAAGAGTCAAGCAATTTCACCTTTCATGGCCCCATAACTCCGATGTTAAGTAAAGCCTGGCTGGGAGTTTTAAAAGAGGATAAAATTTTTAGACTGGTGATTATGGGGAATGGAGCAGGGGATTAAGAGACGATAAATAAAGAAATTCATGAGGCTAACTGATAATAGATCATTTCCTTTTAAAATAGATCTAATCAGAAAAATTATGCCAGTACCTCATCTTTTTTCTGAAGTAGAAATAAAGAAAACGGGTGATTGAATTACTCACAACTCAACTGCTGCAGAGTACGAGGAGGGAAGCCAGGAAAAGGCAAAAGGAAAGGGGTTGCAGGGAGAGCAGGGTCAGTAATGCTTTGGAACCAAAGCAGTCACAGGACTGAGAAGATGAAGCTTTGGAGTGATGAACATCATGGAGATCTGTGGCCACAGTACTGAAAGTCTCCAAGAGAATGCTGAAGTAGCACAGAAAAGTCGTAGAGATTAAAGGCGTAAGAATGTTGAGCCCTAAGAAATCCATGTTTTGTTTGTATTTAAATGCTGATAAAAAAAACAAAGAGACAGAGGAAGAGAGGAAGAGGAGGAGGTTAGATGGAAGGGACGAGGGGGGAAGGGGCAAAAAGGGAAGAGAGGGAGGGAGAGGGCTGGCGGTGGAAGAAAATGTACAAAGAATTACTGTAAAAGTCATAAGTAAAAAAGAGAGAGGAAGCTTTCTCTAAGCGGCTAAACTTAATGAGCTGGTGAAGATTCTGTAAACAAAATGGCAGCAGGTAGTTTTAAATCTAGTGATCATGGAATGCAATGTTCTTCATTTGCTTCCTTAACTCATCCCCTTCTTAGATGGGCATAAACATTTCTGAGGGACTTTCTAAATCAAATTTCCCCTGGAAATGAAAGCATATGGTTCACTAAGCTTTAAATTAACCCACAAGTTAAGGCTACAGTAAGTTTACCAATGTGAAGATCCCATCACATTGCACATTTTCCCAATGCTTGCAGGCAAATGCAATACTATTTATACCGATTTTGCCTGTTAGTAATGAAATTGTTTCTAATTTATGTTCTGTGAAAAGTGACATCTGCTTTTAATTGGGAAGTTCATTAAAAAATCAGACAAGTAAAACAAATTATTCACTAAAATGAAGACAGAGGAATTGAAATGCACTAATGCAGGTGCCTTTACTGTTTGGGGACTCACTTAATTTCTGCCTTGAGACATTTCAGATCCAGACCCCACTTTATTTTTTAAATTACATAAAAGAAACAAACTCTGCTTCATTTTATGTATTTTCATTATAATCATCAGAGATGCTATAAGTTGATTTACTGAAGCAATATGTTTTATAGTGGTTTTACCATTTTCTCCCATACCTTTAGTGAAAGAATTTGGGGGTGTAATGAAAGTTCGAATTGCAGTGTAGTCAGCTTCTTTATATAGGTTAATATTTGCCACAATGGGAAGAAAAATGATGTATAAAATATTTACATGGTGTAATAACATGCAATCATTAAAAAACAGGTTTAAAATATGCATTTAAATGGAGAAATGTGAGATTCCTGGGTGGCTCAGCCAGTTAAGCATTTGCCTTCAGCTCAGATCATGATCCCAGGGTCCTGGGATTGAGTCTCACATCAGGGTCCCTGCTCAGTGGGGAACTTGCTTCTCCCTCTACCTGCTCTGCATGCTGTTCCACCTGGTTGTACTTTCTTTCTGACGAATAAATAAATAAAATCTTTAAAAAAAAAAATAAAAATAAATGGAGAAATGCTTACGATATAATGTTAATTGGAAAACTCACACTGCAAAACAATACATACACAATTATATATATATATTATATGCATACGTATATAATATATATAATTATACATACATATAAAAATACACGTAGAGTATATTATACACACATACATAGTTTGGGGATACTCAATTTTATGTATGTTTTATATTTTCTTCCCATTTCCATACACATCCACACAGTACAGGTGATTTTAACTTTCTTTACTTTTATGTATTTTCTCACTTTTCCAAAATGAAAATGTACTATGTAATCAAAAAAATAAAATAAACATATTTTTATTTAAAAATTTTTTTAAAAAATTTTATTTATCTATTTGAGAGAGAGAGCATGCACGTGTGAGAGTACAAGCAGGGAGAGGGGGCAGAGCCAGATTCTGTGCCAGTTGGACCAAAGTGGAGCTCAGTTTGGTGGGAGAGGTGGAACACAGCGCTCAGGAATAATCCTGCCACCCTAAGATCAATGCCTGACCTGAAACCAAGAGGATAAAGTTCAACTGACTGAGCCACCCAGGTGCGAACCTAAACATATTTAAAGAGTTACTTCCTTGTAATGGTTCTATTAATGAGAATTATGCATTTATCATATTCAAATAAGCATGCAAGAGATCCTGCTTTACTTCCTTATCTTATAGTTAAAATAGTTATAAATATTTTGTAAATCTAAACTTGACTTTTCCTCTAAATAAAGTTTATGTGGGACCTAAGCAGTAGTATTTTTTTAAGATCTCCAAATAATATTATTTAAAGGAACCTGAGGCCAAGATCACAAATCCAATTTATGAAATCATTCAGCAACAACTGCAAAATATTTTCAATGACTTGGAAAATCAGATTATATGATGTGTCATGGAAGATGGTTTTAATCTTGAAGCTGAGGAATGTGAATTCTACTATATTAAAACATTGAAGATGATGTTTCTGTACACGTCAGAATACCAAAGATTATTGTTAATCAAGGACTTTATAAACAATATATAGTCATTTGGGAAATTAAGGAGAATATGGACATACATGAAATAGATGGTGAAAACCTCTAAGTTAGTGTCAGTTCAAATCTTGCGGGGAAATTGTTAAAATGCAGACTCTGACACAATAAGTTTGGTGGTTAGAGTCTGGGATTCTGTATTTCTAAAACTTCCAGATGCCACTGCTGCTGTCTGGGGGCCACACATTGAAAAACACAGCTTTAAGTCTCTCTTAAGCCTTTAACGTGGCAGTTAAAGGTTAACAGTTAACATAGCACTTTACCTAAAGTTTCATCAAAATTGCAAGAACTTTCTAAGTGACTTTTCTGTCTTCAATATCACTCTCTCTCATTCTTACTTTTCACAGTTTCCAAGGTAATTTACAAAAATGCAAATCAGCTTAAGCCATTACTACACTTGGATGGTACCTCATTGCCTGTCATGCCTCTAACCCAAATGCTTATAGGAGCCAAGCATATAATATAAATAAAGTGAAGCAAAGGTGGGAGGAGAGGTAGTAAGGAGGAATGGTAGGGACTGTGGAAAACTGTAGTGCAGATGTCTTTTTAAAAGGAAATAGCTATTATGGGGCTCCAGACAAGTGTTGCTATGTCTGTATGGAAAGGTGAGGCTGATATTGCCAGATCTCCCAGTTTTTTTAGAAGGAGAAGAAATCTGGGTTGCTTTTTTGATTAAAAAACATCACCATTCTAAAAATGACAATAAATTTCCTTTAAAGATTGATTGATGGATGGATGGATGGATGGATTTTATAGAGAAAATGAGTTCAGGGAGGAACAAAAAGAGAGAGAAACTTTAGCAGACTCTTCCCTGAGCTCAGGGCCCACATGAGGCTCCATCTCATCACCCTGAGATCATGACTTGAGCCAAAATCAAGAATTGACACTTAACACACTGCACCACCCAGGGGCACTAACAAAAAAATGAAAGAAAAAAAAAAAATCCTGATGCCCCAGACTACCTGGAATCTCTGGGCACAAGATCCAGACTTCAGTATTTTTTCAAAGCTCCCTGGTGACGCTAGGGCACACGAACTACAAAGGGTCTGAAAGTGAACCAAGGTTTGAAGCAATATTAGTGAGAGGATTAAAGGTCCACACAGTGGTATGAAAATTACTTCAAACCAAAAACATCTGAACAACCAGCAGTCACAGAAATATTACCTAAACTTAAACAAAGTCTCCTGAAAATACAACTACCATTGGCCCTCTTCTCAGGGAATTTCCTAATTGAAAAAAGACTGACCCCCACCAGCATAAAGTACAAATTCAGCTGCCATTAACTCTTCACACTGGGAAGAAGACAGACTGCCCATTTCATTAGCATCAAAAAGCCCAATAGAACCTTGCATACTCATTGAGACCCTAAACCCCCCAAACCTTTTTTGTTAAATTTATATATATAATCATCAGCTTCTGGCTATTCCACAAATTTCCCATTACTGGGACCTCCCATGCGTGTATGAAAATAAACCTTGTCTTTACTCCTTGTCTTTACTTCTGTTTGTTATCCATTAATTTGCAGGCATTGAATCACTGGACACAAATTGGAAGAGGAAAAGTTCCAATTGTACTTCCAGTACAAGTTCATTCCTGAAAGCAGTTTTTATATGAACATTATTTCTGATGTGTGGAAGAAGGAATGATTACACCTTCTCCAAATAGATAATAAGGAAGTGTTTGTTTATATATTATTTTAATACATCCTAAAACTAACTTTGAGGGGCACTTGGGTGGCTCAGTGGGTCAAAGCCTCTGCCTTGGGCTCAGATCATGATTCCCAAGGTCCTGGGATGGAGCCCCATATAGGGCTCTCTGCTAGGCGGGAAGCCTGCTTCCCCCTCTCTCTCTGCTTGCCTCTCTGCCTACTTGTGATTTCTGTCAAGTAAATAAATAAAATCTTAAAAAAAAATAAAATCAATTTTGAGCTTCAAAGTTTGAATTCAAGCCTTGGAGAATCAAATTAATACATGATAAAATCTAATGGCATTTAAGGTTTTAAGCAAAGGATGGTTTATAATCATCAATATCTGCTATTTCTTTATCTGCTACATATGTAAAAGGAAAATATTTTTCATATTTAGTAAAGAAAATATAATGATTTAACATAATTTATTCCTAGTCAAAGGTTATAACAAAAATTCTTTTAGTTCATTTTTTCAACACATTCTGAAAAAGGCATTACATTTATTAAAAGGTAAAAAGTTTTCTAGGGGCGCCTGGGTGGTTTAGTGGGTTAAGCCTCTGCCTTCAGCTCAGGTCATGATCCCAGGGTCCTGGGACAGAGCCCTGCATCTGGCTCTCTGCTCAGCAGGGAGCCTGCTTCCCCCCACCCCTTTCTGCCTGCATGTGATCGCTCTCTCTCTTTCTGTCAAATAAATAAATAAATAAAATCTTTTTTAAAAAAAGTTTTCCATATTTCTTATTTGAGTAAATTCCAGTAAGAAATAATAGAGGCATTTTCAAAATGTATTTTAAAAATCTTACTGCTTAAAAAATGAGACAATACAGAACAGCTCCCTGCTGTTCAGTTTAGCTGGGGGGAGCAGAAACACCTACTTGCCAGTGTTACCAGATTATTTATATGTGTTTCACTAATGAATCGCCAGCTTGAGGCCTTATTCATGTGTAAAATCTCCTTTGAAAGACACACTCCCTCTTCCTCTCCTCATACTCACACCCAAACAAAACTCCAGAATGTAATATGCTGTTTCCTGTTTAAGGTCGTATAAAAGTTGAATCTGTCTGTAAGAACAAGGGACGAGATGGTTGAAAAAGCACGGATGAAAAGTATTTGAACATTTACCCCATCCAGGGAAAAAGAAAAGCAGCATTTTTGAACAACCATTAAAATGTGGGTGTTTTTGTAGTATTTTTTAATTGAATTTTCATGCCTTCTCCTTATAGGCGAGAAAGGTAAGGCTCAGAGAAGTCAAATGTTCCCAAATTTACACAGTAAGTGACAGTAGGGATTTGAGCCAGTTCTTTTCCCCCAATGTGGATGTAACCTATTATAACATTATTATTTATTTTTAGCAAACTTGCTTATCTAGGTGGGAAGAGGTTAGTAAAGATAGCTAAGGAAAGCATTTAACCAGCAACGTCTGGAAGGTCCTTCCAAAAATCCTAATACTGTAAATAGGACTGGTTTCGTGGGCAAAACACCCATGTCATCACACCAGGCCCTGAATTTAGAAGATGTGAGTGCTTGGTTTAAAGCTCTGCTGTTGCTGTATTGAAATTTCAATAATTTATTAAGAAAATCCTCCATATTTTCATTTTACACTGGATCCTACATATTAGGTAGCTGGTCCTTCCTTTAAAGGCCAACAAAGTGAGAATAAATTTTATAGATACGAGAACTTTTCTTGAGGAACCACAATGGTTGACTCTCAGTGTCAGGGGCATAGGGCTTAGAATAGAATAATGGCAGATACCATGACAGGAGATATGCCAGGGGAGAGCTTTCTGGGTGTGAAGCTTTCTTTCCCTTCCTGTTTAGTCAGTGCTTGTGAATGTACCTTTTTCGGGACAGAAGATAGTAGCTGCAGTCCAGCAGCATCCAGAGGGAAGAAACAACATCAGGCTATCACAAGAATCTACCAGATAGATAGCTAATGTATGAGAGGTAATCAAACTGACCTGTTTCTTAGTGAGCCCTCTCCAACTCACACTAAGCGAATGGGATAGAACATACCCCAGGGAATTGGGTCTTGGAACAAAGTGGGACTGAAAGTCCAATCAGTGGGAAATCCTCCAAGGGATCCCCTCCTTTATATGTATCTGGGGTGGAAGGTAAAACCACAAATGGCTGAGCCCTAATTATAACAATAGAAGCTCTGCACTCAGGGGCACACAGCCTCCCACCAGAAGAGGACAAGCTGGAGTACCAGCTGTCATACCTCCCATGCCTTACCAGTTAAAATTTCTGATATCCCAAGGGAATACTAGCTCAGGGGAAAATAACATCTGATGAACATAAGCAACACACTGAAATACATGAATCAGAGGAAGTAGAATTAAGGCACTGGATAGCTCAAACAGCTAATGTGTGAATAAAGTACACTTTAAGATACAAGGTGAACATTAGATAAATGAAGCAGGTAAAAACAATTATGAAGCAGAATCAGTGTGAGGTACTGGGCATGAAAAATGGGGAACCACTGAAGTGAAGAAACTTGGCAAGAGAGCTGAATAACAGAAAAAGTGTGACAAGAGAGTCAGTGAGCTAGAAGGTCAAGTATTTCAGAAGGAATAAAGAAATAGGACACAGTTAAAATTATGAAGGAAGTAGAACATTAATATCTATACAACAGAACTCGCCAAAGTCCTATTAGAACTGAGGTTAGATGTCAACATCTAATTTCTCCAGACTATGAGATTTTCCTCAGGGCTATGAGAAACCATGCCCAGCTACAGGTAATATAACCCCAAATATAACTAAATTATGCAAGTAAACCATTTTTGTTTGTTTTAAAGAAGGCAACAATCCTGTGCAATTCAGGTCATCTCTTATGCTTAGCATGTAGGGATTTTGATAGAATTTTCACTGATAAAACAAGTTGGACACCCACAGAATAAGCTGCTGTTTAACCTTAATGAAAAAAATTAATCTCCTAAACAGATAAACTAAATGTTAAAAAATTTTAAAGAACTTTAAAAAATCATTAATCATAGCAATCTTCTGTAATTGCATCTTTAATCAGTCTGGCAAATATTCATACCAAACATATAAAATGCCCGTGTATACTGCACTGCTCAGAGAGAGGCCATAAACAAGCAAACAAAAGCGTCATGATTCCTATGATATTTCTGTCCAGATAAATGCAGTTTACTGCTTCCCCTGCCTGCCTGTACCGCAGCCCCTGCCATATCCCATCCTCCCAAATATGTAAATATTTATTTGTCTTCCTTATTTTCAACCTTCATCTAGTCATGCTGGTCCATTGTTTTCCAGAGCTTCAAGACTTGGCTGTACCTGCAACTATCAACCACTCAAGATACTAATAATAGAAACTTCTCTTAAGTCTTGATACTGATTAGTTTTCACTGTTCCTATTCAATCTAATACAAATGGACTTTTGATTCCTTAGAGATCAAAATGGAGCACTTGTAAAGAACTTTGGTATAGACCCCACATATACAAATAAGTCAATTGCCAAATAAGAAGACACAGTGGGAGAGAAGAATCTCCACACAGCCCCTCTGCTCAGCTTGCTTTCAGTAGTTCATGATTCCATTCTGCACATTCCACATACCTACAAGTGGTTGACTGACTGGTAGCCATAACTTTTTTGCAAAATGAAGAAATGTGAAGCAAGTTAAGGAAATAGGGAAATGTAAATGGGAACAGCAAGAAAACTATACCTGGAAATCATAAAATTAATAGCACAATGAGACCTCAGTGTAGAAAAAAACAATTTTTTTTTTTTAGAAAGCTGGTAGAATATAGATTTACAAGCTTTGGGTCTGGAGTTAGATAAGACCTGAATCAAATTCCAACTCTGCCACTAACAAGATATATTACATTGGTCAAGTATTTTCCATTTCCAAGCCTCTGTGTTTTGTTTGTTTTGATCTATAAAATAATGCATGCTCCTTAGGGGTTTTGTGCTAATTTAGATAATGCATCTCTTATATTTAATATGGTATTTAACGGATAATAACTACTCAAAAGAAGATAGTTATTATTATTGTAGAGGCTGTTTTGTTCCTTATTACTCTAGAAGCCCAGTCAGTAGGTAGTGGTATTAGCTAATACTATGCGAATCTTTTCTTTGTAAATAGTGAATTATTCAGAGAGAGTTTTAGTATTTCTCTACATTACCTACAGAAACATATTTAAAAAAAAAAAGACCATGCATTTTAAAATTATTTTTAATGTGTCTCTTACCTTTGCTTGTATTATCAGTTCCTCATGTTTACAGATTAGCTCCTCATTGTCTGAAAGTGATGAGCCTAGACTTTGTTCCTGTAAATCTCTTAAGGTTTTCTGAAACCAACACGTAACCTAGGTAAAAAGCAATAAAGAGAGATCAAATTTCAAGTGATTAGAATAAGTAAATCAAAATTCAAAAATATTTCCTATTTCCTTAACTTTTTCAAAACTTAAGCTATTTCAGCTTCTTTCTACATAAGTTCATCTCACATATTAAATTAATATGACAGGTTTGTTTTTTCTTCATTTCAATCTACATAAGAGAGAAAAATAAAGTAATCCCCCAAAGCATGAAAATGATTTATCAGTTCAGTAGATTACATGGAATGAAGGAAATAATTCAAAATCTCCTAACAATGAAGAACAAGAATAGATTCCCACAGTCTATAAATCATGCATTCTTTTAGAATATAAATCTTCCCTGGATAAGAATATGAATCTGAGTACAGTTATATAAACATACATGAAGATATTAGACAGCATATGTAGAATTATATTTCCACTATAAAAAGACAATACAAAAATATTTCAGCAACACAATTGCTATAATTGTTGAAAATCTGTAATCAGAAAATAAGTGGAGAAGTTATTAAAATTCTACTGATATTATAAATAGCTAAGGGCATGACTCACATTCATTTAGACTTGATTTACAATACATGATTTACTCAGTGTTGAAACAACAAATAACAAAGGCCTTGAAAGAAGCTGTGCATTTTTAAATGGTAACGTAAATGGACATGAAGCCCCTGGATGCAGATTCTTTATTTCAGTTAAATTAAAGAGAGTTTTACTTGCAGATCCTACACAGTGCTATCTCCATGATCACATCACAGGTACTGATCCTTAAGAGCCCACAACATACTAGACAGTTTGCTACTACTTGCTTTTTGGGCATCATCTCTATTTCTCTCAACAACTCTCTAACAAGTATGATATCATCGTTGCAGAGATGAGGAGAGGTGAAGCGGCTTATCCAGGGCCATATAGTAAGTGGCAGAGCCAGGTTTGTCTCCAAACCTACATTATTCCAAAATACATGCTCTTTTCATTGTGCCGTGCTGCCATCTTAGGTAACCCAAAGTCTTACAGCCCTGGCCTTCAGGAGGAACTACTTCAAGACTGAAGAATGAATCCTGGCATCCCATTCAAAATGGTGTGTGGTGCCCAAACAAATGTACTATGTTTTTTTCCAGCCCAGGTTGTCTTGCCTCCAACCACCTCGGGATTTCTCTGAACTCTTATAACATAGAGAAATGTGCAAAGCAGGTAGTCGAAGAGAAAGCTAGTTAGTCCTGAAGCTCCACATAGTAAATGTACACCTCCCTTCTCACCACACACCCACTACACAACAGTCAAGTTAGGGGTTACTTAGAATAGAACATTCCATTATCATCACAGGGCTGTTATCACCAAGCTGATTATGAGATCAAATGGTTATACTAACACTTAGCATTTTTCAGCATGGAATAAGAAGTACAATTTGGGGTAAGAGGGTTCCTCCAACTTTCTGCTAACTGGAAATCTTTGCTAACCAGCATTTTTACCTACCGTCAGTGCAATTAAAAAATAATGGTAACTCTGTAGCAGTTTTCATACGAAGTATATTTCATTTTTTTAGAATAATACTTGGCAACCTGTACACAATATAAACATTTGCCAATCTCTATATCTAAAGTATTATATAGGTATAAACAATTTTTTGAAGATAATCTTTCTGTTATCCCAATCAGAACTAGGTGTTATGTACAATATGCATATTAGAACACAAAAAGAGTATTTTATCAAGATCTATAAAGTTTATTCACTAATTTATTTAATTTTTATAAAAGTAGTTTCTCACAAAAGATGCAGTGAACTTATTTAAAACCACATCCAGAGGAATGATTTAAAGGTTTCATCAAAGAAACATGGATCATGAATATAACTAAGTTTAAGAGAGCATTTACTAAGTACTGGGAGTGAGTTTTATTTATTCTTAGCTAACATGGGAGGAACTCACAAATCTCAAGAATGCTTTAATAGGGAAAGTTAATATAGTATCTGAGTGAATAAAAAAAACGAGTACAAACAGGTGTTTGCTAATCTCTGAAAACAGGTGAGAACCCTGAACCCTCAGATAATCCTGTTCAATTTTGTGAGTCAAAGACTTGTCATCTGGCGCATGCCAGCAGTGATGAAAGCTGGCGAGGAGTGAGTTGTTTTGATTTTTAAAAGGCATCTACTGACCTCATCCCCTAGATTTGGCAAATACTTTTTCAACCCCCAAAGGATACTATTCCTATACAGCAACACTATTCCTTATAAGAGAATGTAGTTAAAGATCTATGTTGGTATTCCGTGTATTCTGATCACATACCTTCCTGATAAAGCATGCTGACTCTTTAGATCTACACATTTTTACTACCAAATACACCCTGGGAGGAAACATAAAAACAAGTTGGCATAAAACTCAGAAGTAAGTAGTTCATCGTCAGGGTGTTACTTCTCATCATGAGGCATCACATACATGAGTAGTCTTTTAGATCAGATTTACTGTGTAGTGCTGTGGCATACGCACAGGATAGGTTCTCCGAGTCCTTCTGATGTAAAAGCACGACACCCTAAGTTGCTGAGAGTGTGTCAACCATAATATTCTGGCACCTAATAATTAGTCATTGCATTCCACAAGTAGCTACTGCAGACAGCTGCACAGATATTCCAAGAGCACTTTTTATAAGTATTTAAATTAAATCTGCTGCTGTTCAAAAGCCTGAGTGATAAGAACAGTAAATGATGCATCAGGACATTCTGTAGAACATGATCCTTGCAAAAGGATGGGAACATAAACCAAGGGTTCAGGGGATGCAGAAAAGAAGGAAGAAAAAAAACATTCAAAGTATGCCCTAGAAATCGATTCTGGGCAGTGATAGATTAAGGAGAAAATTAGAACATTTCTCCTCTCTTCTCAGTTCCTACTTTTCAGCTCCAACTAAGCAATGTGTTCATGATCATTCCACCAGTTTGACATGACATTCTAGGTACTCAGTGCCCAGTGGAGATAGAACAAAGATAGAGAAGGGATGGAGATCTTTCTCTGTGGGGAGAAGGTGAACACCTATCAGAGAATAAAGGAAGATAGAAAGAGAAAGGAAGTCAGTAAAGATTCAAAGCAGAAGCAATTAGGAATGTTTAATGAAAACCAAGAGCTGCCTTGGAAATGAGAAAGAATTGCCAGGAAAACTCACTCAAACGCTGTATGTAGACCTGCAAGATCCTATATGGTAGCCACTAGTCACACATGACTATTGAGTACTTGGATTGTACCAAGTTCAAAGTCAGATGTGCTCTAAGTATAAAATACACAGCAAATTTCACAGACTTTGTATAAAAAAATAATACAAATACTTGTTAAGGATATTAGTACTGATTAAATATTGAAGTATTATTTTAGATACATTAGGTTAAATAAAATGTATTATTGCTTTTTACTTTTTATATGGCTTTTCACTTTTTTAATGTGGCTACTAGAAAATTTCAAATCATATATGTGACTTGAGTTATATCTTTATTGAACAGTTCTGTCATTCAAGGATATTTAGACTATCCATATTGGTTAAGTGAAGATCTAAGGACTGAGTTTTAATTAAGGGCAATTTAAAATAGCAGAGTCAAAAGAATGGTTCTGAATTGGTAAGCATTTATGGACCACTGAGGGGAGGATAAGGAAGTAGAACTAATGACACTTCCAAAGAAACCCAATAGTTTAGTAAAGGAGAGATCCGATGACAGCTTTAAGGAGGCAGAGGCAACAACAGGGCCTCTTGACACTTTTTTCTTTATTTATTAGATGAGACTTAAGCATTTTTTGCAGGCACAGTGACTGAAGATACATGAAGGAGAGTGGATCCAGGAACATACCAGGAAGAGGAAAGGTTAGTTTGTGTTTATTGGACAACCCATCCCCACTTCAACACCCTGCTATGAGATAAAATGAAGGAAGGAAGAGAAATGAACCCCTCCCCTTTGGCAGAAAGAGCTCAGGGACTACCTTAGGCAGGTTACAAGTTACCTCATTCAATCTTTATATCCCTCTTCTGTGGAGAGATTTTCTTTTTCAGCAGATTAGGAAACACACCCAGCAGGAGTGTTATGAGTTTAGCAACTTGCTTAAGGTCACACAACCAATAAGAGGAAAATCCCACAGACAAAAATGTCATGGTCAGAATTCACACTTTCTTGTTTAATGTTTTTCTTCTCATCACCTCCATCTGCAGAACCAGAGGATTCCAGGGGAGAGAAATGGTTCTTATCAGGCTATTTTATGAACATTCTTTTTTTTTTTTTTTAAATTTTATTTATTTGATAGACAGAGATCACAAGGAGGCAGAGAGGCAGGCAGAGTGAAAGGGGGAAGCAGGCTTCCTGCTGAGCAGGGAACCCGATGTGGGGCTCGATGCCAGAACACTGAGATCATGACCCGAGTTGAAGGCAGAGGCTTTAACCCACTGTGCCACCCAGGTGCCCCTTTACGAACATTCTTAAGATAAAAACCAAAATGCAACACCGTAGTTAGAAAGTCTAACACAGAAAAAGTTTCTGCGGACTACCACTGGGGCTCAGTGGAAATATTGCCTTCAAGAGCACAGGTGTGGGTCAGGCCCATTAGTAGACTTGCCTGAGAAGAAAACGCCAGCTATGGGCAGAGAGGCAACAGCAAGTGCAAACTGAGAATTCCAAAGATTGGACTAATACATGGGAGCACCAGCAATAGAAAAATGCACTCTGACAGTCAAGAAGAAAAAATTCATGTGGCAAGAAGTGAACTTCTGCGGCAGCCCAAAGCGATACATCAGACTGCCAAAAAAACTACCCATCTCTTTTTGTGCAATTTATTCTACAATCCAAGATCAGATCTTGTTTTTTGAACTTTGTTTAAAAGTATGCTGGAGGAGGTGAGCCAGCAATAAGCAATTCAAACCACCTTAACAGAAATGCTTAAGGGAAGATGAAAATCTCTTCAAATTACTTTTATTTTCTTTTCCATGTGTGAACAATTCTTGACAAATAACCAGTTACTACTAGAGACAAAAACTGATAAAGGAGAGTAAAAGACATCAGTTATTTATCTTCTTTAACCCAAGATTTTTTGATAATCTCTCTTGCAAGTATCAAAAATGCACACATATACCAAAGTGTCTTCAATCATAGTGGATAGCCACAGGTGACACTTCTAACATCTACTTTGTTTTTGAAGGCATGTTAGCATTATAACAACTATTTTATCTCCCATAATGTTTTTTTTATTTTTTACATTCTTTTTTGTATTAGACCATATGGTCAAATGTGCTCTGTATTTAATTAGGCAATAACAAAACTTCAAATATCCATTTGCTCCATTGGGCGATCATGTAGATTAGGGAAAGAGGCACTAAAGCTGTGTCATTAATGTTTATAAGTGAGGACTTGGGAGCAGGGAGGAAAGAAGAATTACTGTCAAAAATGTGGTTGGGTTTCTTTTTAGATAGATTGTGGGACTAGTTATTGGCTAACCAGTTATTAGCCAATTACTAGTTATTTGGTCTTTATTTCATTGATTCTAGGAGGATAATGTTCACAATATTTCTTTTCTGGAATTTGGAAAGTCTCTAGGAATTATGGAAGTCAACTGGAAGGTACTAGTATCTCCTCAACAAATTATGGAATCCTAGTGTTCTCTGTTGATGGGTAGTGGGAAAGCTAAGATATGTTGTCTGTCGTGAAGCTTTTTTTTTTTTTTTTACTTTATAAACAGCTTCATAGATAATCTAATTCCCTGTCTAGGATCACAATTTTATGTATTTAATTATTCTGATTTGTGTTGGCATATCATTTTTCTTCTCACATCTATATAGCAAGAATAATGTCACTAAGGACTTTCTCCCTTCCCAAGACTGGCCTCAACTCTTGTTTATGTTTATGTAGGCACTTCACTTTCAGCTACTTAATGGAAGAAAGCTGTTTACTCCAGTAGCTAAAATCAGTATGGTGGATGTGTCTGGGCCCAAATTTTATTTCTAGTATTACCTCTGACTCATTGGGGCAAATCTTCTCAGCAGTAGAAGAAAGCCTTTATTTCAAGAAAGGAAACAGAGACTAGCCCAGTGTCCCAGCAATGTACATTTCTGCCAAAAATATCTAAGGAACAGTTTGCTCAATATAACCTAGGGCTCCACTATAAGTGATCTGAAGCTAATTATATTCATTGTGTGTGTGTGAGAGAGAGAGAGAGAGAGATAGATAAGGAAGGAAGGAAGGAAAGAAGGGCAGGGGAGGGAGAGAAGGGAGAGAAGGGAAGGAAGGAGGGAATAGACATTATAGAGTTACTTAGGAGAGGGATGAAAGTTTGACATTTTCACATTACCATCCAGTTCCTATGCCATGCAGCCAAACAGGTTTCATACTGAAGCTTTAGCCAGATTCTTGTTTGTTGGAAAAAAATGAGAGTCAGAACCTATCATATTGACAGGATAAATAACTGTTAAATGTTAAGAGATGTTGCCATTCTTTCCAAGTATTCTATTTATTTTGTTTGCTTATAAATCTTAAAAAGCATAAAAATTAATCATACCATTTGCTTGTCTTTGGGGACCAGAGAGTGACAGCAAAAGAGGGAATGAGTCCCACTTTCTGGCCAGTTTGGGGTCGTAGTATTTTTGAGGAGGAAAAAAAAGCCAACAATCTCCAGCACCAGGGGCAGAGAGGAAACAGAGTTCAGGGTGGTGGGAAGAGATCCACAGAGAGGCTGGAGCTTAGTAGATAGCTCAGGTAGCAGCAGCTATCCCTGCCACGGGATGGGAGGGTTTGAGGATCGGGTATCAATGCAGAACCTTCCCAGGGAGCACCCATACCAAACAGTTTTGTCATCAGTCCTACTACTGCAGACAGTGTTATTTGGTCACAGTGTGTGTCCCCAGTCCTCTCACGGCTGATTAGGGAGCTTAAATAATTGTGCCTAATTAAAAGTTGGTAGGTCAATTGAAGAGTATGTAGAAATGACAGACTAAGCTCATGATTACATAATCAACCGTAAGAAGTATAAATGAGCTAAAAAAAAAAATAGCTAAAGGGTGAAGAAAGTTAAAGAGAAAAAAATTAATTTTAAAATTTATCTTACAAATAAATTTGACTTTCTGAAACTTGGCTGACTACCAAGCTGTTAAATGGCATTTATTTCCCCTCTACATCATAATGTTTTAGAAAGCTAAGATTTTTTTGTAATTTAGAGAGTTGATGTGAGATCTGGCCAATGTGCAGGATTTTATGCATCAGTGGTTATCCAGTAAAGCTCAGAAAGTACCCACCAATGTATAGAGCAATATGGTGACCAGATGAACATTTATTGAGCACTTACCATATGAAAGTTGTGCTCTAAGCATTTTTACCTATATAACATTGTTTATTTTTATAGAAAATCTATAAAAATCTATAGATATTATTTTCATTTTACAGAAAAGAAAACTGAAGCATTGAGGTAGCTAATAAATGTAAAAGCTAGAATTTATATCCACACTATCTGCGTCAGAGTCGCTCTGTCAGGATTTCTGACATGCAATGTCATTGCACTGCACTAAGACATCAGTGTCTTAGCATGAGTGCGTGCTAACCACTTTGGCATAATGGTTAGCGTACATTCTAATTAGAGGAGGTTCTATTGTTTTCAAAATCCTATGCTTCTCCTGTACTTTCAGATACTTTGCATCTACTGCTGGTATGTCTTAGAGCAAATTATAGAGATAGCCCATGTGCTAAAACTCTGAAATAAATTTTAATCTATGAGTGCCTGGAAAGTTATGTATGTCTGTTACTGGGCTGAGCTATTGGATACCAGTATCTGCAAGATAATTCAACCTTTATTGTGGTTTTATGCCAGTCAATGTTAGAAACCTGCATTCAGAGAGGTTGTTTTTAAAGACATATTTATTCATTTTTGAGGAGAAAATGAGCAGGAGGGAGCCAAGGAAAGAAACTTAAGCTGACACCACACAGAGTGTGGAACCAGACACAGGGCTCAATCTCACGACCCTGAAATCATGACCTGAGCCGAAAGCAAGAGTTGGAAGCCTACCTACTGCACCACCTAATCTCCCCAGAGAGACTTAAAACAAAAGAAAACAAAACACTTACCACTATACTAGGCACTTTTATTTTATCTCATATTAATTTAAGCAGGTCAACCATTCAAGCTCTAAGTTGTATTTAGAAGATTGTATCATATAAAGGAGAATATACTTGCACGTATGTGTGTATGTACACGTGTGCATGCACACACACACGTTTTATAGCTGCCCACCAAGTAGGTACAAGACTGGTATCCTGAGGCTGTGCTTATATGTGCCATTTTGATGTCATTTTAATTGCCTATTGACAAGGAATATGATTATGTATGGTTATACCATTATGATAAACATGGTACTCAAATTATAAAACCTTCCAAATGTGAATTCTATTACCCTTTGTCCCCCCTGCAAAGATTTGTATCTTAAAAGTATGTACAATCTGGGTAGTAAAAAGAAATTATCTGCCTTTATGTCTTACTTAATTCTCTTAGATGTCCTTGACACTGTCTTGTACAAAGAGACCATGAATAACTTAGTTTTAATTTATTTGTTTGTCTCACTTATGCCTGATTGGAGCAATTGAG
This sequence comes from Neogale vison, assembly GCF_020171115.1. Classification (NCBI taxonomy): domain Eukaryota; kingdom Metazoa; phylum Chordata; class Mammalia; order Carnivora; family Mustelidae; genus Neogale; species Neogale vison. The sequence goes on from NC_058093.1 coordinate 74,840,609, forward strand.
AAAAATTACATTCATAAATCTTCTTGCCAAGATAATTAATTATGCACGAAATATTCCAAGCTGCTTCTGATTTTCATTAATGAAGCAGATTATCTGCAAAACAAAATGCTGCTGGAGTTGGAAAGAAAGGTCAGCTAGCCGTTCATCTTTAAGTGTAAAGCAAGTGCACATTTTTACATCTGAAAAACAATGATAAAGAGAGAACATGCTATGATTATGTTTATCAGATTATCATATCCCAGTTAAGAGAAGAAAGTATGTGGTTTTCATTTGTTTTTTTCCCTGTTATTGAAATAAATCCTATGTCACCATCACTCTGGTCAATTTCTTTTCCAAAGGAAAATTAGCTGAACTATATAGTTCAAAGTACTGGGCCATAAGCCCTTAGAAACAGAGAAGCACTAAATGCATCTTTTAAAAGGCCCTTATGAGAGAAGATGTGTCAGATACTCAGACAACCACATTATTATTCATCAGTAATCTTTGCTCTAATTCTCTACTTAATTTTCCTTTTTCTTAAGTGGTTATAATGATAGACAATGCTGGTATTTTATCACTGTAAGATTTGACAGATCTTATGTTCCTCTAAAATAAGTACAGAACTGACAAAAAAGTCTTTGCCTTCCAATGGTACATGTGCCTCTGTATCAACTCATGGTTCCACAATGTTCTAGGCTTATAGGCAGACCATCCAGGAACATGATAGTCATGGAGTCCAGATTACTATCTAACAGAGTCGCATCGTGTTAGGACATCTGACTTGGTGTTGTTGCGGTTACTACCCTTCACCACTGCATCAACAAAACTTTATTTTTTAAAAGATTTTATTTATTTACTTATTTGAGGGAGAAAGATGGAGATAGTGAAAGAGAGCACAAGGAGGGAGGAGAGAGAAAAGCAGGTTCCCTGCTGTGCAAGGAGCCCAATGTGTAGACGCCATCCCAGGACTGTGGGATCACAACCTGAGCTGAAGGCAGACACTTAACCAATTGAGCCACCCAAACACCTCTCAATAAAACTTTAAAATAGAACATTCCAAAAAACTTAAAGGCTTAGGTAAGATAAATATGTTTGTATTTACCTGAATTTTAAAATACTTCCTGGTTTGGGGTGCCTGGGTGGCTCAGTGGGTTAAGCCTCTGCCTTCGGCTCGGGTCATGATCTCAGGGTCCTGGGAGAGCCCAGCATTGGGCTCTCTGCTCAGCAGGGAGCCCTGCTTCCCCTTCCCCCTCTGCCTGCTTCTCTGCCTACTTGTGATCTGTCTCTGTCAAATAAATAAATAAAATCTTTTTAAAAAATCAGGTAATAAGATAGCATGTATAGGTTAATTCCATTATTTTTGTGTTTGGTTAGGTGTTTCTTTGATAAATGTGTTGGAGGCAGGGGCCTGGGTGGCTCAGTGTGTTAAGCCTCTCCCTTCAGCTCAGGTCATGATCTCAGGGTCCTAAGATCAAGGCGCACATCCGGTTCTATGCTCAGAGGGGAGGTGCTTTCCCCTCTCTCTCTGCCTGCCTCTCTGCCTACTTGTGATTTCTCTGTCTCTGTCAAATAAATAAACAAAAAATCTAAAAAAACAAAACAAAACAAAAACCAGGTGTCTATGTGCCTGTGACTGTGCTCATGTTTATATAAAGGTCTAGAAGGTGGCGGTATACCAAGTGCTAATAGCAATTTTCTATATGGATAGTGATCTCACCTACATTTCTAACAAATGAGCATTATTAAGTCACAAGCAGAAAAAAAAATACAACTATCTTTTTTTTTTTTTTTTTCCTTCAACAGAGAGAGGCAGGGGGTGGACAGGGGAGAGACGGTGGGGAGAAAGGGAGAAAGAGAATCTTAAGCAGGCTCCACATCCAGCACAGAGCCTGATGCAAGCATCCATCTCATAACCCTGAGACCACTGACCTGAGCCGAAATCAAGAGTTGGACGCTTAACCAACTAAGCCACATAGGTGCCCCCTTTTTTGTTTTAAACTAGTAATTAAATGCCCATTGAACAAGTATGGCTCTTGAGATGCTCAAAGTAAGCTTTATTTAATCATGCTATTGAACTCAAGACAAATAATGAGATTATCCTTTAATGCAGAAATAGTCTTTACTTGAGTATGGTGGTAGAGATAGGTAGGAGTATAGGAGTATGTAATATGCTGGGTCTTCACTGTCCTATTCAGAGAGGATAACAAAAATTGCTAATACCAGTATAGCCGTTCTATGGGGCAGATTCTCTTCTAAGCACTTGGCATTATAATAACTTGTTTGATGATCGTAACAACATTTTGAAGTAAGTACTATTATATCTATATTTTACAGAAAACTGAGTCAGAGAGAGGTTAAGTAATTGCTCAGTTACTCAGCTACTAAGTGATAGAGCCAAGACTTTAACTTAGCCAATAGTCTGGACCCAGTACCTTTGCTCTTACAAGCGAGCACACAGAAGCAACAGTTACTTTATTAATTATTAATTATTCCAGCTGTTATCTCTGGTGTTAACAAGAGAGGATATAACATGGAATATTTTAAGATTAAGAGCCTAAATTCTGTATTTATGGAAATGACTAACTTATTTATTTGCCAATTTTATAAAAAATTTACATTTATTTGTATTATTATTTTAAAATTGATTTTCATTTGTGACTGTTAGGAATGGAGTCTAATTGAAAGCCTAGTTCTCTTAACCACAAATATACATTCTTAAAGCTTTGCTTTACCTAGAGCAGCCACTGAGAACCAAATGATATTAAGAAATTTTGACATATATACCAACAGTAATGCCAAGCCCAGGGAAAAGAATATAGACCAGATGAGAAAGAATTCATAGGTTATAAGGCTTAACCAAAGAGAAGGAAGACTAGGAAACTAATATTTTGTAAGCTCCTCTTAGAATGCTAGGCATTGTGCTACATGTTTTATACACGTTATTTCATTTTATCATTAGAACAACACTGTGAATTGAGAGTTATTATTCCCAATTTAAATGTGGAACTCAGAAACAGGAAAAGATGGTGGAAGATAATAGGGAACCCTATTTCAACTGGTCCCCTGGATTTAGCTGGATATCTATCAAGCCATTCTTTTTTTTTTTTTTAAGTTTTTCTTTATTTATTTGACAGACATCACAAGTAGGCAGAGAAGCAGGTAGATAGAGAGGAAGGAAAGCAGGCTCCCTGCTGAGCAGAGAGCCTGATGCAGGGCTCAATCCCAGTACCCTGGGATCATGACCTGAGCTGAAGGCTGAGGCTTTAACCCACTGAGCCACCCGGGCGCCCCCTACCAAACCATTCTCAACACCCATAAAATTAGCCTGAAATGTAAGAAGATATATTTCAATCTCTACAGAGTATCTCCAGAGGTCTCGAGGTATGAAGCAGGGGCCTGTGATTCTATGTGTAGATATTGGAAGATAAAGAGAAAGGAGTGAGAGCCACCATAAGCTGGTGCCAAGAAAACGAGATAATACCAGAGAACAAAAGCATCCTCCCCTGGGACCAGGCACAAACTTGTAGACTGGTAGTGACAGGGAAAGGACTTTAGTGTGAAGCCTACAGACAGGATTCAGGGGAGGCTCATGGTTTTAGAAGCACAAAGGGCAGAGATGTGCCCAGCCCTGGGTTCCCTATAAAACACTCCTCTGGGATTGTTGCTGTGGGGCACAAAACCGGGGAGGCTGAAGTTTTTAGGTTTTTAGACTTTTACCTCAGACAGAAATAGAAACAGTGTGGCCTGGAAAGCTCAGTGAAGAGCTTTCCTCTATTCCTCTACTGTGATCTCTCTATTCTGAGACAGGGGTTTGGATGCAATCACTTCTGCTCTGACTCTTGGAAGAGACTCAGAAAGCCACTAGGGAAAGCCACCAGAGAACAAAAGCCACAAAAAAACAGTTTTCACTGAGACCATCTCCCCACACTGGGGGCAGGGCAACTCTGCCCAAGCAGGGTTGCCTGAGTAACAATGCAGCAGGCCCCTCCTCCAGAAGACATTCTGGAAGAACAAGAGGATGACAACCCTAATTTCCCTATAAAACAGGTGCATCTTACTTGGGTCGTAGTTAATACTTTGGACTCCATACATTCCCTCAACCACCCCTCAACAGAATGACTAAGAGGAGAAACCCCCAACAAGACAAGAATCATAGACTGTGGCCTCTGTCATAGACCTAATGGATATGGATACAAGCAAGATGTCAGAAATAGACTTCAAAGTAACAATTGTAAAGTTGATATCTAGGCTTGAGAAAAATATTAGCAACAATATAGAATCTCTAAGGGCAGAAATGAGACCTAATTGAACTGAACTTTAAAAAGCTAAGAATGAAATGCAGTCTAAACTGGATACTCCGAAAGCCAGGGTAGAGAATGAATTAGTGGGCTAGAAAATAAGGTGATAGAAGGAAGCCAAGGAAGCCTGGGATAAACTCCTGAAAGCTGAAAAGATCAGACTGAGAGAGATTAATGATGCCATGAAACTTTCCAATGTCAGAATTATTAGGATCTCTGAGGGAATGGAGAGTGAGAGAGACAGAGAGACAGAGAGAGGTCTAGAAGATATATTTGAGCAAATTGTAGCTGAGGACTTCCCTAATCTGGGGAAGGAAATAAGTACTTATGCCCAAGAGACAGAGACGACCCCTCCCAAGATCAATGAGAACAGACTGATGACATATATTAGTCAATATATTAGTCAACAATTTGAAAATCTTGGATCCTAGGGAACAATCTTGAAAGCAGCTGGGCGGGGGGAGAGATTACTTACATACAGAGAGAGGAACTTCAGAGTAATGTCAAACCTGTCCACAGAGACCAGGCAAGTCAGAAAGGGCTGGAAAGACATATGCAGGGTACTAAATGAGGAGGACATGCAGCCAAGGATACTTTATCCAGCAAGGCTGTCATTGAGAATGGATGGAGAGACAAGGAGCTTCCAAGATTGGCAGAAACAGAAAGAATATGTGACTACCAAGCTGACCCTGCAAGAAATATTAAGGAGGGTTCTGTAAAAGAAGGACCCCAAGAGTAACATAGACCAGAAATTTACAGAGATAATCTACATAAACAAGGACTTCACAGGAAACATTATGGCAATAAAATCATATCTTTCAATAATCACACTCAACATGAATGGCCTAAATGCTCCCATGAAATGGCACAGGGTTGTAGACTGGATAAAAAGACATCCATATGCTACTTACAAGAGACTCATTTTGAACCTAAAGATATATCCAGATGGAAAGCGAGAGCATGGAGAACAATTTTTCGTACCAACAGACCTCAAAAGAAAGCTGCAGTAGCACTTCTTGTATCAGACAAATTAGATCTTAAACTAAAGACTGTAGTAAGAGACACAGAAGGACACTATATCATTCTTAAAGGGTCTACCCAACAAAAAGATCTAACAATTGTAAGTATCTATGCCTCCAACATGGAAGCAGCCAACTACATAAGCCAATTGTTAACCAAAATAAAGGAACATTTTTTTTAAAGATTTTATTTATTTATTTGACAGACTGAGATCAGAAGTAGGCAAAGAGGCAGGCGGGGGCGGGGGCGAATCAGGCCTCCCACTGAGCAGAGAGCCCCAATGCAGGGCTCAATCCCAGGACTCTGGGATCATGACCTGAGCTGAAGGCAGAGGCTTAACCCACTGAGCCACCCAGGCGCCCCAAGGAACATTTTTTTTAAAGATTTTGTTTATTTGAAAGAGACAGAGAGGGAGAGGGGGAAGCCATCCCCCTGCTCGGCAGAGAGTCTGATGGGCTTAATCCCAGGACCCTGAGCTCATGACCTAAGCAGAAGGCAGACACTTAACCAACTGAACCACCCAAAGAAATGTATTGTTAATAACACCCTAAAGAAATGTATTGTTAATAACATTTTAATAACAGGTGACCTCAACGCTCTCAGCAATAGACAGATCATCTAAGCAGAAGATCAACAAAGAAACAATAGCTTTCAGTGACACACTGGATGGGATGGACCTCATAGATATATACAGAACATTCCACCCTAAAACAACAGAATGCTCATTCTTCTCTAGTGCACATGAAACTTCCTCCAGAATAGACCAAATACTTTGTCATAAATCAGGTCTCAACTGATACCAAAAGACTGAGATTATTCCCTGCATATTCTCAGACCACAACATTTTGAAACTGGAACTCAATCATAAGAAAAAATTGGAAGGAATTCAAACACTTGGAAACTATAAACCATCCTGCTTAAGAATGTTTGGGTCAACCAGGAAATTAAAGAAGAAATTAAACAATTCATGGAAACCAATGAGAATGATAACACATCCATCGAAAACCTATGGGATACTGCAAAAGCGGTCCTAAGAGTGAAATACATAGCCATCCAAGCCTTACTCAAAAAATAGAAAAATCCTGAATACACAAGATAACTTTATACCTTAAAGAACTAGTGAAAGAACAACAAATAAAGCCTAAGCCATGCAGGAGAAGAGAAATAATTAAGATTAGAGCAGAGATCCATGAATTAGAAACCAGAAATACAGTAGAGCAGATCAACAAAACTAGAACCTGGTTCTCTGAAATAATTAATAAGATCAATAAACCACTGGCCAGACTTATCCAAAAGAAAAGAGAAAGGACCCAAATTAATAAAATTATAAATGAAAGGGGAGAGATCATGACTAACACCAAGGAAATAGAAAAATTAGAAATTATTATCAACAACTATGTGGCAATAAATTAAGCAACCTGGAAAAAAAATGGATGCCTTCCAGGAAACCTATAAACTACCAAGATTGTTTTGAAACAGGAAGAAATTGACAATCTGAGTAGACCAATAACTAGTAACAAAATTGAAGCAGTGATTTAAAAACCTCCCAAAAAACAAGAGTCCAGGGCCTGATGGATTCCCAGGGGAATTCTATGAAACATTCAAAGAAATAATATTTATACTCCTGAAGCTGTTTCAAAAAAATAGAAACAAAAGGAAAACTTCCAAACTCATTCTATGAGGTTAGCATTACCTTGATCACAAAACAAGGCAGAGACCTTATCAAAAAGGAGAATTACAGACACTTCTCCAAAGAAGACATGCTGGAGGAGTCAAGATGGCGGAGAAGTAGCAGGCTGAGATGACATCAGGTTGCAGCAGTTCAGCTAGATAGTTATCAAATCATTCTGAATACCTACAAACCCAACCAGAGACCAAAAAGAAGAAGAGCAGCAATTCTAGAAACAGAAAATCAGCCACTTTCTGAAAGGTAGGATGTGCGGAGAAGTGAATCCGAAGCAATGGTAAGATAGACCGCACGGGAGAGGAGCAGGCTCAAAGCAAAGTGGTGGAGCAATGGAGCACAAAATTCGAACTTTTTAAGTCTGCTCCACTTAGGGACATTGTTCCAGAGGCTAAGCTGGGGTGGAGTCCTCACGGGGATAGTATGGTCTCAGGTCCTGTGGGATCACAGAAGGATCGGGGGTGTCTGAGTGTAGCAGAGCTCACAGGTATCAGAGCGAGAAGCCGGCTACAGAGACGGAGCTGAGGAGTGAGCTCTCAACTTGGGGTTACCTTAAGTTGTGATCCGCAGCACTGTCAGACCACTGCTCTTTGAGCAGGGACCCCAAAAGTGGCAGATCCAGGGAGACCCACCTTCATCTGCTAGAAGAGCAGTGCAGCAGGAATCTGCTGGGTTTGGAGATTTCAAACAGAGTTCTGCATCAGAGACAGAAATGCTCAGTCACAGGCCGGGTTTAGCTCAGGCTAAATGCCTCAACCAAAACACACAGGGTATCAGAATGGATAAAAAAAAACAAAACCCATCAATATGCTGTCTACAAGAAACTCATTTTAGACCCAAAGACACCTCCATATTTAAAGTGAGGAAATGGGAAACAATTTACCATGCTAATGGACATCAAAAGAAAACTGGGGTGGCAATCCTGTTATCAGATAAATTCGATTTTAAGCCAAAGAGATGAGGAAGGACACTATATCATACTCAAAGGGTCTGTCCAACAAGAAGATCTAATAATTTTAAAAATCTAGACCCCTAACATGGGAGTAACCAACTATATAAACCAATTAATAACAAAATCAAAGAAAGGCATCAACAATAATACAATAATAGTAGGGGACTTAACATCCCCTCTCACTGAAATGGACACATCATCTAAGCAAAAGATCAACAAGGAAATAAAGGCCTTAAATGACACATTGGACCAGATAGACGTCCAGATATATTCAGAACATTCCATCCCAAACCAAAAGAATACAAATTCTTCTCTAGTGTACATGGAACATTCTCCAGAATAAATCACATCCTGGGTCACAAATCAGGTCTCAACGAGTACCAAAAGATTGGGATTATTCCCTGGATATTTTCAGATCACAATGCTCTGAAACTAGAACTCAATCACAAGAAGAATGTTGGAAAGAACCCAAATACAGGGAGGCTAAAGAGGATCCTACTAAAGAATGAATGGGTCTATCAGGAAATTAAAGAAGAATGGAAAAAATTTATGGAAATAAATGATAATGAAAATACAACTGTTCAAAATCTGTGGAACACAGCAAAGGCAGTCCTGAGAGGAAAATATATAGCAATACAAGCCTTTCTTAAGAAACAAGAAAGGTCTCAAATACACAACCTAACCCTCCACCTAAAGAGCTGAAGAAAGAAGAGCAAAGAAAGCCTAAACCCAGTAGAAGAAGAGAAATCATAAATATCAGAGCATAAATCAATGAAATAGACACCAAAAAAAAAAAAAAAAGAGCAAATCAATGAAACTAGGAGCTGGTTCCTTGAAAAAATTAATAAGATTGATAAACCCCTGGCCAGACTTATCAAAAAGAAAAGAGAAAGGACCAAAATAAATAAAATCATGAATGAAAGAGGAGAGATCACAACCAACACCAAAGAAATACAAACAATTATAAGAACATACTACGAACAACTACACACCAGCAAATTTGACAATCTGGAAGAAATGGATGCATTCCTAGAGATATATAAACTACCAATACTGAACCAGGAAGAAACAGAAAACCTGAACAGACCCATAATCAGTAAGAAGATTGAAGCAGTCATCAAAAGTCTCCCAATGGGGGTGCCTGGGTGGCTCAGTGGGTTGGGCCTCTACTTTCAGCTTGGGTCATGGTCTCAATGTCCTGGGATCCGGTCCCGCATCAGGCTCTCTGCTCAGCGAGGAGCCTCCCTCTTCTCTCTCTGCCTGCCTCTCTGCCTACTTGTGATCTCTCTCTGTGTGTCAAATAAATAAATAAAATCTTTAAAAAAAAAAATCTCCCAACAAACAAGAGCCCAGGGTCAGACAGCTTCTTAGGGGAATTCTACCAAATACTCAAAGAAGAATTAATACTATTTTTCTGAAACTGTTCCAAAAAATAGAAATGGAAGGAAAATTTCCAAACTCATTTTATGAGGCCAGCATTACGTTGATCCCAAAACCAAAGAGCCCATCAAAAAAGAGAATTACAGACCAATATCCTTGATGAACACAGATGTGAAAATTCTCACCAAAATACTAGCCAATATGATTATTCACCACGATTCAGTGGGATTTATTCCAGGGCTGCAAGGTTGGTTCAACACCTGCAAATCAGGCAATGTGATACAATACATTAATAAAAGAAAGAAAAAGAACCATATGATACTCTCAACAGATGCTGAAAAAGCATTTGGCAAAGTACAGCATCCTTTCTTGATCAAAACTCTTCAAAGTGTAGGGATAGCGGGTACATACCTTAATATCATCAAAGCCATCTATGAAAAACCCACAGCAATTATCATTCCCAATGGAGAAAAACTGAGAGCTTTTCCACTAAGGTCAGGAACATGGCAGGGATGTCCACTATCACCACTGCTATTTAACATCATACTAGAAGTCCTACTTTCAGCAATCAGACAACAAAAAGAAATAAAAGGCATCCAAATTGGCAAAGAACTCAAACTCTCACTCTTTGCAAATGATATGATACTTTATGTGGAAAACCCAAAGGACTCCACTCCAAAACTGCTAGACTCATACAGGAATTCAGTAAAGTGTCAGAATATAAAAACCAATGCCCAGAAATCAGTTGTGTTTCTATACACCAACAGCAAGACAGAAGAAAGAGATATTATGGAGTCCATCCCACTTATAATTGCACCCAAAACCATAAGATACCCAGGAATACACCTAACCAAAGATGCAAAGAATCTGTACCCAGAAAACTATAAAGTACTCATTAAAGAAACTGAGGAAGACACAAAGAAATGGAAAAATGTTCCATGCTCATGGATTGGAAGAACAAATATTGTGAAAACGTCCATTTAATCTACACATTTAATGCAATCCCTCTCAAAATACCATCAATTTTTTCAAAGAAATGGAACAAATAATCCCAAAATTTGTAGGGAATCAGAAAAGACCTCAAATGGCCAGAGGAATGTTGTAAAAGAAAGTCAAAGTTGGTGGCATCACAATTCCAGACTTCAAGCTCTATTACAAAGCTGTCATCATGAAGACAGTATGGTACTGGCACGAGAACAGACACATAGATCAATGGAACAGACTAGAGAGCCCAGAAATAGACCCTCAACTCTATGGTCAACTAATCTTCGACAAAGCAGGAAAGGTTGTCCAATGGAAAAAAGACAGTCTCTTCAACAAATATTGTTGGGAAAATTGGACAGTCACATGCAGAAGAATGAAACTGGACCATTTCCTTACACCACACACAAAAATAGACTCAAAATGGATGAAAGACCTCAATGTGAGAAAGGAATTCATCAAAATTCTTAAGAAGAACATAGGCAACAACCTCTTTGACCTCAACCACAGAAACTTCTTCATAAAAACATTGCCAAAGGCAAGGGAAACAAGGGCAAAAATGAACTATTGGGACACTTCATCAAGATCAAAAGCTTTTGCATAGCAAACTAAACAGTCAACAAAACCAAAAGACAACTGACAGGAATGGGAGAAGATATTTGCAAATGACATATCAGATAAACTGCTAGGATCCAAAATCTATAAAGAACTTAGCAAACTCAACACGGAAAGAAAAAATAATCCAATCAAGAAATGGGCAGGGGACAAGAACAAATATTTTGGCAAAGAAGACATCCAGATGGCCAACAGACACATGAAAAAGTACTCCATATCACTCGGCATCAGGGAAATACAAATCAAAACCACAATGAGATACCACCTCACACCACTCAGAATGGCTAAAATTAACAAGTCATGAAACGACAGATGCTGGTGAGGATGCGGAGAAAGGGGAACCATCCTACACTTTTGGTGGGAATGCAAGGTGGTGTAGCCACTATGGAAAACAGCATGGAGTTTCCTCAAAAGTTGAAAATAGAGCTAACCTACAACCCAGCAATCACACTCCTGGTATTTACCCTAAAGATACAAATGTAGTGATCCAATGGGGCATGTGCACCCTAATGTTTATAGCAGCAATGTTTACAATAGCCAAACAATGGAAAGAGCCTAGATGTCCATCAACAGATGAATGGATAAAGAAGATGTGGTATATATATATACACACACACACACACACACACACACAATGGAATACTATGCAACCATCAAAAGAAATGAAATCTTGACATTTTCAATGACGTGGATGGAACTAGAGGGTATTATGGTGAGGGAAATAAGTCAATTAGAGAAATACAATTATCATATGATCTCCCTGATATGAAGAATTTGAGAGGCAAAGTGGGGGTTTTAGGGGTAGGGTAGGAAAAAAATGAAACGTGTTGGGTTTGGGAGGGAGACAAATTTTAAGAGACTCTTAATCTCACAAAACAAACTGAGGGTTGCCAGGGGGAGAGGGTTAGGGAGAGGGTGGCTGGGATATGGACATTGGGGAGGGTATGTGCTATGGTGAGTGCTGTGAAGTGTGTAAGCCTGATGCTTCACAGACTTGTACCCCTGGGGCTAATAATATATCATATGTTAATTTTTTAAAAAGAAGACATAAAAATGGGCTAACAGACACATGAAAAATGTTCATCATCACTAGCCATCAGGGAGATTCAAATCAAAACTACACTGAGATACCACCTTACACCAGTTAGAATGGCCAAAATTAACAAGACAGTAAGCAACTTGTGTTGGAGAGGATGTGGAGTAAAGGGAACCCTCTTACACTTTTGGGAATGCAAGCTGGTGCAGCCACTTTGGAAAACAGAGTGGAGATTCCTTATGAAATTAAAAGTAGAGCTTTTGTATGACCCTACAATTGCACCATTGGGTATTTACCTGAAAGATACAGATGTAATAAAAGAAGGGCCATTTGTACCCCAATGTTCATAGTAGCAATGGCCACAGTCACCAAACTGTGGAAAGAACCATGATACCCTTCAACAGACGAATGGATAAAGAAGATATGGTCCATATATACTATGGAGTGTTATGCCTCCATCAGAAGGGATGAATACCCAACTTTAGTATCAACATGAAAGGGACTGGAAGAGATTATACTGAGTGAAATAAGTCAAGCAGAGAGAGTCAATTATCATATGGTTTCACTTTTTTTGTGGAGCATAAGGAATAACATGGAGGACATGGGGAGATGGAGAGGAGAAGTGAGTTGGGGGAAATCAGAGGGGGAGACGAACCATGAAAGACTGTGGACTCTGAGAAACAAACTGACGGTTTTGGAGGGGGAGTGGAAGGTTGGGTGAGCCTTGTGGTGGGCATTATATAGGGCATGTATTGCATGGAGCACTGGGTGTGGTGCATAAACAATGAATTCTGAAACACTAAAAAGACATTTTTTAAAAAGGGAGAATTACAGACCAATATCCCTGATGAATATGGGTGCCAAGATTCTCAACAAGATCCTGGCGAGTAGGATCCAACAGTACCTTAAAAGGATTATCCATCACAACCAGGTGGGATTCATTCCTGGGATGAAAGGGTATTCAACATCCTTTGGTGTGACAGAACACATTAATAAAAAAAGAGACAAGAGAGGAGGAGTCAAGATGGCGGAGAAGTAGCAGGCTGAGACTATTTCAGCTAGCAGGAGATCAGCTAGAAAGCTTATCTAAAGATTGCAAACACCTGCAAATCCATCGGCAGATCAAAGAGAAGAATAGCAATTCTAGAAACAGAAAAACAACCACTTTCTGAAAGGTAGGACTGGCGGAGAAGGGAATCCAAAGCAACGGGAAGATAGACCCCGGGGGGAGGGGCCGGCTCCCGGCAAGCGTCGGAGCAACGGAGCAAAAAATCAGGACTTTTAAAAGTCTGTTCCGCTGAGGGACATCACTCCAGAGGCTAAACCGGGGCAAAGCCCACGCGGGGTCAGCGTGGCCTCAGATCCCGCAGGGTCACAGAAGGATCGGGGGTGTCTGAGTGTCACAGAGCTTGCGGGTATTGGAACGGGAAAGCCAGCTACAGAGACAGAGCCGACAGTAAACTCGCAGCTCGGGGTTACCTTGAACCGGTCGCAGGCTCGGTGAGCTCAGAGCGCGGCTGGAGGTCAGGCAGATGGGAGATACTGGCGCTGTTCTCTGAGGGCGCAGTGAAGAGTGGGGCCCTGGGCTCTCGGCTCCTCTGGGCCGGAGACCAGGAGGCCGCCATTTGTATTCCCATCCTCCAGAACTCTACGGAAAGCGCTCAGGGAACAAAAGCTCCTGAAAGCAAACCTGAGCGGATTACTCAGCCCGGCCCCTGATAAGGGCGTGCAATTCCGCCTGGGGCAGAGACACTTGAGAATCAATACAACAGGCCCCTCCTCCAGAAGATCAACAAGAAATCCAGCCAAGACCAAGTTCACCTACCAAGGAGTGCAGTTTCAATACCAAGGAGAGCAACAGAATTCCAGAAGAGGAGAAAGCAAAGCACGGAACTCATGGCTTTCTCCCTGTGATTTTTTTAGTCTTGCAGTTAATTTTTTTCTTTTGCATTTTTTTCTCTTCTTTTGCTAAAATTTTTTTTAACTTTTACCCTATTCCTTTTTAACGTTTTTTAACTAGTTTATCTAATATATATATATTTTTCTTTTTTATACTTTTCTTTATTCATTTTCTTTTTTTAATTCTTTTTTTTTCCTTTCTTTCTTTTTGAACCTCTTTTTACCCCCTTTCTCCCCCCTCACGATTTGGGATCTCTTCTGATTTGGTTAAAGCATATTTTCCTGGGGTTGTTGCCACCCGTTTAGTATTTTACTTGCTCCTTCATATACTCTTATCTGGACAAAATGACAAGGCGGAAAAATTCACCACAAAAAAAAGAACAAGAGGCAGTACCAAAGGCTAGAGACCTAATCAATACAGAAATTGGTAATATGTCAGATCTAGAATTCAGAATGACAATTCTCAAGGTTCTAGCCGGGCTTGAAAAAGGCATGGAAGATATTAGAGAAACCCTCTCGGGAGATATAAAAGCCCTTTCTGGAGAAATAAAAGAACTAAAATCTAACCAAGTTGAAATCAAAAAAGCTATTAATGAGGTGCAATCAAAAATGGAGGCTCTTACTGCTAGGATAAATGAGGCAGAAGAAAGAATTAGTGATATAGAAGACTAAATGACAGAGAATAAAGAAGCTGAGCAAAAGAAGGACAAACAGCTACTGGACCACAAGGGGAGAATTTGAGAGATAAGTGACACCATAAGACGAAACAACATTAGAATAATTGGGATTCCAGAAGAAGAAAAAGAGAGAGGGGAGCAGAAGGTATACTGGAGAGAATTATTGGGGAGAATTTCCCCAATATGGCAAAGGGAACGAGCATCAAAATTCAGGAGGTTCAGAGAACACCCCTCAAAATCAATAAGAATAGGCCCACACCCCATCACCTAATAGTAAAATTTATAAGTCTTAGTGACAAAGAGAAAATCCTGAAAGCGGCCCGGGAAAAGAAGTCTGTAACATACAATGGTAAAAATATTAGATTGGCAGCTGACTTATCCACAGAGACCTGGCAGGCCAGAAAGAGCTGGCATGATATTTTCAGAGCACTAAACAAGAAAAACATGCAGCCAAGAATACTCTATCCAGCTAGGCTATCATTGAAAATAGAAGGAGAGATTAAAAGCTTCCAGGACAAACAAAAACTGAAAGAATTTGTAAACACCAAACCAGCTCTACAAGAAATATTGAAAGGGGTCCTCTAAGCAAAGAGAGAGCCTACAAGTGGTAGATCAGAAAGGAACAGAGACAATATACAGTAACAGTCACCTTATAGGCAATACAATGGCCCTAAAATCATATCTCTCAATAGTTACCCTGAATGTTAATGGGATAAATGCCCCAATCAAAAGACACAGGGTATCAGAATGGATAAAAAAACAAAACCCATCTATATGTTGCCTCCAAGAAACTCAATTTAAGCCTGAAGACACCTCCAGATTTAAAGAGAGGGGGTGGAAAAGAATTTACCATGCTAATGGACATCAGAAGAAAGCAGGAGTGGCAATCCTTATATCAGATCAATTAGATTTTAAGCCAAAGACTATAATAAGAGATGAGGAAGGACACTATATCATACTCAAAGGGTCTGTCCAACAAGAAGATCTAACAATTTTAAATATCTATGCCCCCAACGTGGGAGCAGCCAACTATATAAACCAATTAATAACAAAATCAAAGAAACACATCAACAAAAATACAATAATAGTAGGGGACTTTAACACTCCCCTCACTGAAATGGACAGATCATCCAAGCAAAAGATCAACAAGGAAATAAAGGCCTTAAATGACATACTGGACCAGATGGACATCACAGATATATTCAGAACATTTCATCCCAAAGCAACAGAATATACATTCTTCTCTAGTGCACATGGAACATTCTCCAGAATAGATCACATCCTCGGTCCTAAATCAGGACTCAACTGATATCAAAAGATTGGGATCATTCCCTGCATATTTTCAGACCACAATGCTCTGAAGCTAGAATTCAACCACAAGAGGAAGTTTGGAAAGAACCCAAATACATGGAGACTAAACAGCATCCTTCTAAAGAATGAATGGGTCAACCAGGAAATTAAAGAAGAATTGAAAAAAATCATGGAAACAAATGATAATGAAAACACAATGGTTCAAAATCTGTGGGACACAACAAAGGCAGTCCTGAGAGGAATATATATAGCAGTACAAGCTTTTCTCAAGAAACAAGAAAGGTCTCAGGTACACAACCTAACCCTACACCTAAAGGAGCTGTAGAAAGAACAAGAAAGAAACCCTAAGCCCAGCAGGAGAAGAGAAATCATAAAGATCAGAGCAGAAATCAATGAAATAGAAACCAAAAAAAAACAATAGAACAAATCAACGAAAGTAGGAGCTGGTTCTTTGAAAGAATTAATAATTGATAAACCCCTGGCCAGACTTATCAAAAAAGCTGTCATCATCAAGACAGCATGGTACTGGCACAAAAACAGACACATAGACCAATGGAACAGAATAGAGAGCCCAGAAATAGACCCTCAACTCTATGGTCAACTAATCTTCGACAAAGCAGGAAAGAATGACCAATGGAAAAAAGACAGCCTCTTCAATAAATGGTGTTGGGAAAATTGGACAGCCACGTGCAGAAAAATGAAATTGGACCATTTCCTTACACCACACACAAAAATAGATTCAAAATGGATTAAGGACCTCAATGTGAGAAAGGAATCCATCAAAATCCTTGAGGAGAACACAGGCAGCAACCTCTTCGACCTCAGCCGCAGCAACATCTTCCTAGGAACATCGCCAAAGGCAAGGGAGGCAAAGACAAAAATGAACTTTTGGGATTTCATCAAAATCAAAAGCTTTTGCACAACAAAGGAAACAGTTAACAAAACCAAAAGACAACTGACAGAATGGGAGAAGATATTTGCAAACGACATATCAGATAAAGGACTAGTGTCCAAAATCTATAAAGAGCTTAGCAAACTCAACACCCAAAGAACAAATAATCCAATCAAGAAATGGGCAGAGGACATGAACAGACGTTTCTGCAAAGAAGACATCCAGATGGCCAACAGACACATGAAAAAGTGCTCCATATCACTCGGCATCAGGGAAATACAAATCAAAACCACAATGAGATATCACCTCACACCAGTCAGAATGGCTAAAATCAACAAGTCAGGAAATGACAGATGCTGGCGAGGATGCGGAGAAAGGGGAACCCTCCTACACTGTTGGTGGGAATGCAAGCTGGTGAAACCACTCTGGAAAACAGTATGGAGGTTCCTCAAAATGTTGAAAATAGAACTGCCCTATGACCCAGCAATTGCACTACTGGGAATTTACCCTAAAGATACAAACGTAGTGATCCAAAGGGGCACGTGCACCCGAATGTTTATATCAGCAATGTCCACAATAGCCAAACTATGGAAAGAACCTAGATGTCCATCAACAGATGAATGGATCAAGAAGATGTGGTATATATACACAATGGAATACTATGCAGCCATCAAAAGAAACGGAATCTTGCCATTTGCGACAATATGGATGGAACTAGAGCGTATCATGCTTAGCGAAATAAGTCAAGCAGAGAAAGACAACTATCATATGATCTCCCTGATATGAGGAAGTGGTGATGCAACATGGGGGCTTAAGTGGGTAGGAGAAGAATCCATGAAACAAGATGGGATAGGGAGGGAGACAAACCATAAGTGACTCTTAATCTCACAAAACAAACTGTGGGTTGCTGGGGGGAGGGGGATTGGGAGAAGGGGGTAGGGTTATGGACATTGGGGAGGGTATGTGCTTTTGGGTAAATTGGAAGGGGAGATGAACCATGAGAGACTATGGACTCTGAAAAACAATCTGAGGGGTTTGAAGTGGTGGGGGGGTGGGAGGTTGGGGTACCAGGTCGTGGGTATTATAGAGGGCACAGCTTGCATGGAGCACTGGGTGTGGTGAAAAAATAATGAATACTGTTTTTCTGAAAATAAATAAATTGGAAAAAAAAAAGTAAAGAGAAAGGACCCAAATAAATAAAATCATGAATGAAAGAGGAGAGTTCACAACTAACACCAAAGAAATACAAACTATTATAAGAACATACTACGAGCAACTCTACGCCAACAAATTTGACAATTTGGAAGAAATGGATGCATTCCTAGAAACATATAAACTACCACAACTGAACCAGGAAGAAATAGAAAGCCTGAACAGACCCATAACCAGTAAGGAGATTGAAACAGTCATCAAAAATCTCCAAACAAACAAAAGCCCAGGGCCAGACGGCTTCCCAGGGGAATTCTACCAAACATTTAAAGAAGAACTAATTCCTATTCTCCTGAAACTGTTCCAAAAAATAGAAATGGAAGGAAAGCTTCCAAACTCATTTTATGAGGCCAGCATCACCTTGATCCCAAAACCAGACAAGGATCCCATCAAAAAAGAGAGCTATAGACCAATACCCTTGATGAACACAGATGCCGAAAATGCTCACCAAAATACTAGCCAATAGGATTCAACAGTACATTAAAAGAATTATTCACCACGACCAAGTGGGATTTATTCCAGGGCTGCAAGGTTGGTTCAACTTCTGCAAATCAGTCAATGTGATACAACACATCAATAAAAGAAAGAACAAGAACCATATGATACTCTCAATAGATGCTGAAAAAGCATTTGACAAAGTACAGCATCCCTTCCTGATCAAAACTCTTCAAAGTGTAGGGATAGAGGGCACATACCTCAATATCATCAAAGCCATCTATGAAAAACCCACTGCAAATATCATTCTCAATGCAGAAAAACTGAAAGCTTTTCCGCTAAGGTCAGGAACATGGCAGGGATGTCCATTATCACCACTGCTATTCAACATAGTATTAGAAGTCCTAGCCTCAGCAATAAGACAACAAAAGGAAATTAAAAGCATCCAAATCGGCAAAGAAGAAGTCAAACTATCACTCTTCGCAGATGACATGATACTATATATGTGGAAAACCCAAAAGACTCCACTCCAAAACTGCTAGAACTTGTACAGGAATTCAGTAAAGTGTCAGGATATAAAATCAATGCACAGAAATCAGTTGCATTTCTCTACACCAACAACAAGACAGAAGAAAGAGAAATTAAGGAGTCAATCCCATTTACAATTGCACCCCAAACCATAAGATACCTAGGAATAAACCTAACCAAAGAGGCACAGAATCTATACTCAGAAAACTATAAAGTACTCATGAAAGAAATTGAGGAAGACACAAAGAAATGGAAAAATGTTCCATGCTCCTGGATTGGAAGAATAAATATTGTGAAAATGTCTATGCTACCTAAAGCAA
Source organism: Neogale vison (assembly GCF_020171115.1). Lineage (NCBI taxonomy): Eukaryota > Metazoa > Chordata > Mammalia > Carnivora > Mustelidae > Neogale > Neogale vison. Next base: position 74,859,825 of record NC_058093.1, read on the forward strand.
TCTACACATTTAATGCAATTCCTATCAAAGTACCATCCATCTTTTTCAAAGAAATGGAACAAATAATCCTAGTGAGAAAGGAATCCATCAAAATCCTTGAGGAGAACACAGGCAGCAACCTCTTTGACCTCAGCCACAGCAACATCTTCCTAGGAACATCACCAAAGGCAAGGAAAGCAAGGGCAAAAATGAACTATTGGGATTTCATCAAGATGAAAAGCTTTGCACAGCAAAGGAAACAGTTAACAAAATCAAAAGACAACTGACAGAATGGGAGAAGATATTTGCAAACGACATATCAGATAAAGGACTAGTGTCCAAAATCTATAAAGAGCTTAGCAAACTCAACACCCAAAGAACAAATAATCCAATCAAGAAATGGGCAGAGGACATGAACAGACGTTTCTGCAAAGAAGATATCCAGATGGCCAACAGACACATGAAAAAGTGCTCCATATCACTCGGCATCAGGGAAATACAAATCAAAGCCATAATGAGATATCACCTCACACCAGTTAGAATGGCTAAAATCAACAAGTCAGGAAATGACAGATGCTGGCGAGGATGCGGAGAAAGGGGAACCCTCCTACACTGTTGGTGGGAATGCAAGCTGGCGCAACCACTCTGGAAAACAGCATGGAGCTTCCTCAAAATGTTGAAAATAGAACTGCCCTATGACCCAGCAATTGCACACTTTACCCTAAAGATACAAACGTAGTGATCCAAAGGGGCACGTGCACCCGAATGTTTATAGCAATGTCCACAATAGCCAAACTATGGAAAGAACCTAGATGTCCATCAACAGATGAATGGATCAAGAAGATGTGGTATGGAATACTATGCAGCCATCAAAAGAAATGAAATCTTGCCATTTGCGACAACATGGATGGAACTAGAGCATATCATGCTTAGCGAAATAAGTCAAGCAGAGAAAAACAACTATCATATGATCTCCCTGATATGAGGAAGTGGTGATGCAACATGGGGGCTTAAGTGGGTAGGAGAAGAATCAATGAAACAAGATGAGATTGGGAGGGAGACAAACCATAAGTGACTCTTAATCTCACAAAACAAACTGTGGGTTGCTGGGGGGAGGGGGGTTGGGAGAAGGGGGGTGGGGTTATGGACATTGGGGAGGGTAGGTGCTTCGGTGAGTGCTGTGAAGTGTATAAACCTGGCGATTCACAGACCTGTACCCCTGGGGATAAAAATATATGTTTATAAAAAATTAAAAAATATTTAAAAAAAGAGAGACAAGAACCATACAATCCTCTCAATTGATGCAGAAAAAGCATTTGACAAAATACAGCATCCTCTCCTGATTAAAACTCTTCAGACTGTAAGAATAGAGGGAATATTCCTCAAATTCATAAAAACTATCTATGAAAAGCCCACAGCGAATATTATTCTCAATGGAGAAAAGCTGAGAGCTTTCCCCTTAAGATCATGAACATGACCAGGACATCCACTCTTGCAACTATTGTTCAACGTAGTACTAGAAGTCCTAGCAACAGCAATCAGACAATAAAAAGAAATAAAATGTCTTCAAATTTGCAAAGAAGTCAAACTCTCCCTCTTTGCACATGACATAATACTTTACATGGAAAACTTAAAAGACTCCACCCCCAAATTACTAGAACTCATAGAGCATTCAGTAATGTAGGAGGATAAAAAATTAACACAAAGAAGTTGGTTACTTTTCTATACATTAACAATGCAACTGTAGAAAGAGAAATTAGGGAATATATTCCATTTACAATAGCACTAAAAACCATAAGCTACCTTAGAATAAACCTAACTAAAGAGGTAAAGGATCTATACTCTAGAAACTAGAGAACACTTACAAATGAAATTAAGACACAAAAAGATGGAAAAACATTTCATGCTCATTGATTGGAAAATAAACATTGTTAAAATGTCTGTGCTACCCAGAGCAATCTATACTTTCAACACCATCTCAATCAAAATACCAATGGCATTTTTAAAAGAGCTAGAACAAACAATTCTAAAATTCATATGGAACCAGAAAAGACACTAAATTGCCAAGCAATTGTTGAAAAAGAATAACAAAGCTGGGGGGATCACAATGCTTGATTTTAAGCTATATTACAAAGCTGTGATCACCAAGACAGCTTGGTACTCTCACAAAAACAGACACATACATCAGTGGAAAGAATAAAGAACTGAGAGATAGAGCCTCAACTTTATGATCAACTAATCTTCAACAAAGCAGGAAAAATATCCAATGGAAAAAGCAGGAAAAATATCCAATGGAAAAAAGACAGTCTCTTCAATAAATGGTGCTGGGAATATGGGACAGCTATATACAGAAGAATGAAACTTGACCATTTTCTTACACCTTTCACAAAGAAAATGGATGAAAAGACCTCAGTGTGAGACAGGAATCCATCAAAATCCTAGAGGAGAACATAGGCATTAACCTCTTGGACATCAGTCACAGCAACTTCATTCAATATATGTCTCCAAAGGCAAGGGAAGCAAAAGCGAAAATGAAATTTGGGGACTTCATCAAGATAAAAAGCTGCACAGCAAAGGAAACAGTCAAAAAAACAAAGAGGAAACCCATGGAATGGGAAAAGATATTTATAAATACCACTACAGATAAAGGGCTGATATCCAAGATCTATAAGGAACTTCTCAAACTCAACACCAAAAAAATGAATAATCATGTCGAGAAAATGGGCAGAAGACATGAACAGACACTTCTCCAACACATATGAATGGCTAACAGACACATGAAAAAATGTTCAACATCAGTTCTCAGGGAAATTCAAATCAAAACCAAATTGAAATACCACCTTATACCAGTTAGAATACAAAAATTAACAAGGCAGGAAACAACAAATTTTAGAGAGGGTGTGGAGAAAGGGGAACCCTCGTACACTGTTGGTGGGGATGCAAGTTGATGCAGTCACTTTGGAAAATAGTGTGGAGTTTCCTCAATAAGTTAAAGTAGAGCTACCCTGTGACCCAGCAATTGCACTACTGGGCATTTATCCTACAGATACAGATGTAGTGAAAACAAGGGGCACATGCACCCTGATGTTCCTAGAAGCAATGTCCACAATAATGAAACTGTGGAAAGAGCTGAGATGCCCTTCAAAAGATAAATGGATAAAGAAGATGTGGTCATATACACAATGGAATATTACTCAGCCACAAGAAAGGATGAATACCTGCCATTTATAAATAAATAAGAGACTCATTAAAACAATGAGATAGTACTATATGCCTATCAGAATGGCCAATGTCCAAGACAGAGATAACACTGATAATGCTGGGCAGGATGTGGAGCAACAGGAATTTTCATTGCTGATGGAAATACAAAGTGGTACAGCCAGTTTGGAAGATGATTTGGCAGTTTCTTATAAACATAGTCTTACTATATGTGAGTCAGCAGTGTATTCCTTGGTATTTGCTTAGATGAATTAAAATTTATGCCCACACAAATATCTGTACATGAATCCTTATAGCAGCTTTATTTATAATTGCCCAAACCTAGAAACAACAAAAATCCCTTTCAGTAGGTGAATGGATAAATAAACTGTGGCAAATTCAGACAACAGACTGTTATTCAGCACTGAAAAGAAATGAGCTATCAAGTCATGAAAAGATACGGCAGAATCTTAAATGCACATTACTAAGTGAAAGCACTCAATCCAAAAAGGCTACCTACTGATTCCAACTATATGACATTCTGGAAAAGGCAAAACTATGGAGACAGTAAAAAGATGGGTGGTTACCAAGGATTAAGGTGAAGGAGGGATGAAGAGTCAAAACACACAGGATTCTTAGGGCAGTGAAATTATTCTGTATGCTACAATCATGGATATATGTCATTTACATTTGACTAAAGCCACAGAATATATTGCACCAAGAGTGAACCCTAATGTATACTATGGATTCGGGATGATAATGATCATCAAAGTAGCTCACTGACTGTAACAACCATACCACTCTGGTGCAGGATAGGGATAGTGGGAGAGATTATACATGTATGGGAAGAGAGGGTACTCTGTACTTTCCACTCAGTTTTACTATGAATCTGAAACTGCTCTAAAGAAAGAATTCTATCTGTGCTTACCCTTAAGTAGTTAGGACAAAAAAAGTACACAGCAAGCATATTGACAACTGAACAAAGTGTGCCTACAGCTAGGGTGATTAGTTCTAGCAAGTCTGCAAACTCATGAACCTCTAGCCCCAAAGCCCTCTAACTATTCAGCATCCAACCACAGGCCAAGGTCATATTTCTTACTTGGCACCAGGCCTTTTTTTTTTTTAAGATTTTATTTATTTATCTGAGAGAGAGAGAGAGAGAGAGCATGAGAGGAGAGATGTCAGTGGAAGAAGCAGACTCCCTGCCAAGCAGGGAACCCAATGTGGGACTCGATTCCAGGGCTCCAGGATCATGACCTGAGCTGAAGGTAGTCACTTAACCAACTGAGCCACTGAGGCACCTGGCACCAGACTATTCTTCTAAAACCACTCCTTGGAGCTGACAGACTTTCACTGGCATTAGCAGCAATGTAGTACAGTTCAGCACCATCATGCCTCTTCAACTTTCAAGAAAACTTCAAAAATTTATATTTCAATATTTCAAGGAAATATGTATATAAGTAGTAATCTGGAAAGAGGTGAGAAAGAGAGTCCAACAATAGAAAATAAAATATTTGTTTTTCATTTAACTTATGTGGAAAACAACATGTTAGTTTGGACTAAAACCCACAGAATTTGACCGTAACAAATGAGGAACTATCCCAGGAAACAGTCCACATAATAATCAAACTTCAATAGCTGAGGTCAAGAGATCATTAATTCCCCTTTGGGTTACCTGATTTTCTTGCTGGTCCCACTGACATATCTGCAGAACCTGACGCAGTTCTTGTTGTTGTTGCTTCAGGGCCTTGTCGATTTGCCGTCTCCTGTCTTGGAGAAGCTCAAGAAGGCTGTCAATCTTCAAACAGCTGTTATGAGCTCCCTGAATCAACTCAGGATTCACATTAGGTCCATCACACTTGAATTTTTCTATGAAGTCAGTGAGCTGTTGACTTTTGTTTAGAAGGGCTAGAGATCGTTCTAAGAGTTCTAGAAGAAAATTAGAAAAAAACATACTGGTGATATGAGGAAGCTTTTCTATAGTAACATTCAAACTCTTGGTATAATTTAAAATGTATATAACCTTTATGTTAACAATAAATTATACTGTAAGGAATCCAAATGTGTAAATAGAAAATGTCTGATACAACTAGTCAGATAACATGACCTAACAATTTCTGTAGCACTAACTGCCAAATGACAGGATGCTGCAGCTCAATGACAGTGTAATTCAATACAAGGAGGAGAAAAATCATGGGACTTGGGCACTGTTTCAGTTGGTTTTTAGTGGTGTGATGCTACTTACAGTGCCTGTACTTCTTGATGTGCTCTGCATTCTGAAGTGAATGAAGTAATTCTGAAGTTTAAAGACTAGCACCCAGGAGTCATCCATGACACATTCTTCTCCCTCATTATCAATACCTATCAATTCCACCCTCAATCTCCTGTGTGCATTTACTGCACTCCATCCCTGCTACAGAAAACATTATTTGTTGCCTGGACTTGTGCAGCTACCTCTTAATTTCATCCTTCTCTAATCCATTCATCTATTGATAGGGAGAAGGTGTTAGCCAGACAGAGGTTTTCTAAATATACTATGTCACTCACACACACACGCACGCACGCACGCGTGCACGTGCGCACAATGGGTTCCAATTGCCTTAGAATTAAGGACAGACCCCTTGACATGATTTTAAGTCTGGCGTGGTCTGGTCCCTATCTTCCCTTTCAGATTATCTCAATCTCTCTACTCTTTATCCTTCTCTTTTTAACTACATCACAAACCTGACATTCCCTTCTGCACCAGAACTTTTCACTGTGTCCTCTGCCAGGGACATCATTCTCAACCCCTTCTTTCTCCACCTTTATTCTATTCATACTTCAGGTCTTATTTAACTGCCAATTCTTCAAAAGAAAAATGTGACTGAATCAAGTCCTATATAAAATCCTACACCAAATCAAATACTATTAATTGTTCTCATTAACAGTTCTTATCACAACTATAGTTTTATAGTTTTGTATTGGGTTAGTTGATTAATGTCTCCTGTGCCACCAGGATCCAAGGCAATATGAAGATAGTGACCATGATAATATCCTCAGAACTTAGCACAGTGATTGGCATAGGAGAGATGTTCAGAAATTTTTGTAGAATACTTGAATGAGATCAAATGTATTAAGAGAGATGTAAGATTTAAGAGAGCTAAAAGTGCTAGAGATCAGGGGTTCTCTAGAGATGTAAAAAGACAGTGAGAAGGCATGAGATTTTTGTGATGGGAAAGTAATGAAAATGGAAGACAAATTATGAGGTTGAGAAGTGGGGATATTGTTATGAAGTGAAGTCAACAAGACAGGGCAATATTTGAGACATTTTCTGTTAGAAGTAAGAAAAAAAGAAGAGAGTATCGACAGGGTTGAATATACTATTTTTTATTTTTAGGACAGGGAGAACTATGAAGAATACTCAGAGACTAAGTACCTTAACAAGCATCACACAACTAGAACTGGGCTAAGGAGTGTTAAAAGCCACATGTTCTGATTAGAAGCTCAGTGTTCTTTGCAGTCTCCCATGGCACTCCGCATTAGCTTTCTAACATTCGGCAGTTAACAGCACAGCACTAAAGAGGCTGTGGTAGTTGGGCCAGTTGTCTCTTTTAACTTGACTTTTTTTTTTTTGAGGGGGGTAGAGCTGGAAGAGAGAATGAGATAAGTGAAGATATTGTGTGAGAGAGAGTTTGACATGAAAAAGAAAGAATTTGAAGTATTTTATGTCACATGACCTAGATCTGTCAAATAAAGGATTAGACGGTCTTACTGCTCAGAGTGAGGAAGGTGTGATTATGTGCACTGGGCAATTTGATTAGGAGTTAACAATGCAAAGAAACAAACAACGAAAACAACTCGGACCAAAAAGAGGATGAGATCAATCAAATAGAGTAAGATAAGGCAGGGAGAATATTAGAACAAATCTCTCAAAGAAATGGAAGTGAACATGAACAAGATGGGAGAGGAAGGGGCAGAAAAAACTTACCCATCTAGAGCAAGTTCTTATGTGGAAGGGAAAGAAAGAACTTGAAAACAAGGTGAAGACAGATTATAGAGGGCCTTGTATAGGAAACTGAAAAGTTTTAATTTGTATAGCCTATACAATAATACGACTGATTCTCCGTATGTACATATACATAATTCCTCTGCATTGAAGAGTTTGTTATGATACTGTGAAAAGTTACACACACACACAGGAAATATGGGCAAGTGGCAGGGTTTCCACATAACATTTTGTTTCTCCCTTTCCACAACTAGGTCTTACACACTAGACTTTTCAGATGAGAGAGGGAAGCACAGCTCTAAGTGCTAGGGCATTGTAGACTGACAGTGGAACAGACCAACCTGTTCTCCTTCCTACAGAAAACATATAATTAGCCAGAACTTCCATTCTCTGTTTCACATCTGCCAGAATAATATAATGACTACCATAGTATCTCCAGGAATGGAGTCTCTGGCCAAGGCTGCTTGTAAACTGTACCCAGCCTAAAATCAGTCTGTTACTGCTACCATGATAGTCATTAAAATGGACACATTTTTCCCTCAGTTTCCTGTCAGTCCTTTGGTTCTTCCTCTGTTGGTTTCTTATATCTTAACTGTTTTATTCTTTATGCTTTCCCAGCAATTTATTCCATCAGTTGATCATACAAAGTGATACATTTTTCCTCAAGAGTAAACAAAGTAGAATATCATGAACTTCAAGAAATACAAAATCTCTATGGTGTGTTTATTTTAAAGATCATATTTTTGCATACATAAAACCCTACTTTCTGACACAATGCCTTATGATGTGTGGCAAGTAGATATTTAATAAATTTTTATTATTTGTTTTGATTGTCATTATATATTAAAAAAGATTATATTAAAGAGGATTTTATACTGATACCTATATAGTTTTCCATACTCAAGTATAAATTACAAATTCAAGATGAATAAATGAGGATGTCCATAACTTGAGTGAAATTATAGCTTGCTAAGTCATCTTTCCAAAAGAATAATTTTTTAAAAATATAAAAGTCATAGTCTTGGCATTGAGATCATGGATGATATTTCTTCCTAAAACATTTTTAAATATTCCAAATGTTCCTCAGTGGGATAGGGTTTCCTAAACTCATTCAATGGGCACTTTAAAATATACACAAAAGTAGAGAAAATAGTATAATGGACTCCAATGAATCTGTATCTTAGCCACATTTAAAATATACATTTAAGAACAAGGAAGCAATAATATGATTGTTCCTGAGGGGAAGCTTCTTAGGTATTATGTTCATTTTAAAAAGACATTGGAAAACTGGAGGGTTCAGTTGTGATCCTTCAGAGCTTAGAATCAATTTTTATCTCCTTAATGTCCCTGTAGTGCCTTGTTTATTGCTCCAGTTTATGTCACTGTACTCTGTCTTACGTTGGAATTAAATACAATTAACACTCAATAAATATACTTTGGGTTGGATGCTATTTTACCTTGTGAGATTCAGATATATACTAATCCCTGTCCTCCAGAGTCTCACAATCTGGTGACGGAGACAAATATGGAAATGAAATGTTACTACGTATTGTGCTGGGTGGTGTAACGGAGTCCCACAGGTAACCTGCCAATAAATGTGTACATGCCCCAACCAAACTATAGGCTTCCTGAAGAAAAAGTCCACTAACAATCCCCACCTTTTTTTAATAGCTCTAATAGTGAAAGAGGATTTTCCTTATCTAGAGCTGTTATTTAAAGCCTGATCTTCACTTCCTGACTCTGAGAAGGAAGTGAAGAACCAAGAATCTCTGGAGGCTCTTCCATTAACATCCCCTCAGAATAATTTACAACTATGCCTTTTTTGAAACAGATGACCAAAAATAAAGATTTATTTCAACTTTCTTGGAACAATTTGAGGTATAAACAGATGAATTTAAAATGCATTGTTACACATGAGCATTCTCACATGAACATGAAGTTTATAAAACCTCTAAAAGCTTATGGGAAGAATAAACACATTTCTTGCCTTTCGTATGATGTTCATGAAGCTGAAGAAGTGATTTTAAGGACTCAGCACTCTCAAACTCCTGGGTGTTCTGGAGGAAATCTTCAGCTTGGTCTATTTTAATAGCAAACTACAACACAAATACAAGGGAAAAGACATTTGAAAAAATAAAAATCAGTGTGCCACTTTGGGTGATTTGTAGATGTTTTTCAGTAATTCATGACCTAGCTGACTGTATATGTGTTTGTGTGTTTATATGATGATGTGTGTGCTTGTGTGAGTATGTGTGGGCTGAGGGTGTTTGTATGAGGTTGTGTGTTTACATATGGTCAATTTACAAAGTGCCAAAGAAATTTCTTCTCCTTCCTTTGTATTCCTTTCATACATGCATATATGTCAAATATGTTGAAGTAATTTTATTTTTTTACTGATAAGTGTCTATTGAAATTTTCAACTAAAATTACTGTCTATGTAACAAAGAAGCCACTTGCAACATATAAAGCAGTTTGTCAAGGAATATCCAAAAAGTCTCCCAAAACAAACAACAAAAGCCTAAGAAGTAATATCTAATCCCATTTCTTATACAAAATAAGAAAGTGAAATGAAGAGAAACACACCAAACGATTATCTTTATGAGAAGGAATGAGATTAAGGATGGGGGGTAAACTTTTAACAGATCTATAATTTGTAATTTTGTTTGAATTTTTATCAATGAACTTATGCATTCTTGATATAAAAATGAGATGAGATACAACAAAAATGAAACATGGAAGATTTTTCCTCTGTTTCAAAAAAGAGAGAGAGAAATTTTGCATCCTAAATGGTGAGGAATATGACCCATCTCTCTGTTTCTCCTTCAAGGAAATATGAAGGAGAGGTATTTGAAGTGATGGTAAAATTCACAGGGGAATAATCTTAGAAACAAATTTTAGAAGATGGCAAAACATGTTTGGTTCTTCCAGTACAGTACATCCATGATAGTACACATAGTCTACATAGTCTAGCTAGACAATAACTGTTTTGTTTCAGCACTCAGATTCAAAAGTTTAATCAATAATCTTAATCAACATGTTTACCTTTGTATCAGATATTGAATAAACTCATAAAGGTAAAGTATCAGTAAGAAAGACACAAAAGTTTACCACATGCTTATATTTTTTTTCAAATTTTCTCCAAACTATCATCTACGAATTCAGTGATTTTTTAATATTTTTATATAACTATTTGATTAACAATATCTACTATATTTTGATTATTACAATAGTCACATAAAATCTAGTTATAAATTGCATGGAATGATGAGAGACTAATAAGCACGTCCTCTTTGGAAATATGGAGAAGGCCTCAACAATCATGTTAGAACAATCTGGTGGATATTAGTCACCATCACTTAGGGACAGTGTTCCTAAATTGCTGCATGGTGTCTAATAAGAGAATAATCTGTCTGATGGTTAAGTCTGCAGGTCTAAAACAGTCCTGTAGTAATTATCAACCATGCAATAAGAAATCATTTCATATTTTTATGGAACTGTATGCATCATAGTTCAATAAGGGAACTCTATACATACATCATTTGCATCTCTAATTCATTCCATTTCTGATAGCTTATTTTACAGGTATTCTTCAAAGAGAAGTTTCAAAACAAACAAGCAAACAACCACAACAAAAACCCAACCCTAGAAGGTGATTTAGCTTTTCTCTATAGAACATTATAAAAAGTTCTAGAGTCACTGTATAACTTAAAACATATTTCAACTGTTATTTGAAATTTAAATAAATAAATAAGCAAGGAATGTGTATGCAGAAAAGTTTTCCCTAAAGTTCTGTTAACTTTTACCTTACAGATATTTTCTATCACCCACTTTTCTTTTTGCATCTTGCACTGGACAAAAGTGGCAATGGTTGGACTCATCTTTTTTTAATATTATTATTAATCAGTGATTAAAATAGTTTGGCAACACAAGGGGCAGGAAAAGAGTTTGCCTTCAGCTTATTACTAAGTGACCCACAAAATTGGAAGCAGGAAAATATAAGAAACAGTATCTTTTTACTACAAATCAGAGTGGTGGGCTGAATTATGAGTTGACTTAGTATATCCTTTTACTTTATGCAATATCTGGAAATAATTTCTCATCAGAGAGAAAATCAGCTGACATTAATGCTACTACCCCATGAGAAACAAGTATTGGGCCTAATGACTGAAGAAAGATAATTTCTTCTGCTCAAATGAGTTAAATTTCAAGGGAAGTTGACATCTATACCCCATTTACTAAGATGGAATGATTCAGATGTATCTACAATTTGATCCTGTAGGTGCCTTTCACCTGCTTCCTTCTCAGGAAAGAAAACTACATATGAAACTTTTCCCCAAGATGATCTGTAAAATGAATTATAGTTGGGGTTCTGTATTCAAACTGTGAAAAACAAACTTATAGGTTACAATAAGGTTTTTGCTCCTTCTTTTTACTTTTAAACGAGTTCATGATTCATGAAATTGTCTACCCCAATTTTTAGGTTCTATTACTAATCTTCCTTCCTTCATTATTTTGAATTTAAGACCTGAACTTTGAGTTTGGAAATGTTATATTTTTCAAAGCTAGTGCTTTATCATAATGAAGCAGTTCTCTCACATCAAAATGAATGTACTGCCACTTGACAGAAAAGTTGAAAGTGAAATTTCCAGTGAGTGCCTTACACCAAATATAACAGCTCTTTTGATAATGTTCTTTGGTCTCACATTTTGAAATTGAGAACTGTGAAAACATCTCAGAATTCAAGAGAAGTCGCAGGAGGAAATGACCTTCTTAGGTCCAGACTTTTCTTTCCTTAAATTTTTAATGAGTACAAACTATGAATCCAACTGTATGCCTTTGGAAAGTATTCTATAAAATATTATGTTTACAAGTCAAATATTCTATGGAATATTCTGCAGTTGCCTTTTTCATAAAAAGCATAAGTTCTATCCTCCACTTTTAAATCAACAAGAACACTTTAGAACATTTCCTAATAATCATAAAATCGGGGATAATTGTTTGATTTAATAACTGTACTACCATCTCCTAAAGAAAGAAAGAAATCATAGTGACTTATGGATAATAGTTTCTATTTTTACTTAATATTTTATTTAATTTTAATTAGCTGTACTTAGGGTTTTTTAAAAAATATTTTATTTATTTATTTAAGATAGAGAAAGCATAAGCAGGGGGAAGAGGCAGAGGGAGAAGCAAGCAGACTCTCCACTGAGCAGGGAGTCCGACGACACTGGATTCTATCCCAGGATCCCAGGAGCAGGACCTGAACCTAAGTTAGACACTAAACAGACTGAGCCACACAGGTGCCCACTTAGGGTTTTCTTTGTTTGTTTGTTTGTTTGTTTGTTTTTTGAAAGGCTACATCTAAAACATTAACAATTTAATGTTTTTGCAATCGGAAATTAAATGTATTGTATATAACTTGGTCATTCTACCATTTTAAAAACAGATTGCAATGTCTATTTGTGAAAATTAAACATTTTTGAAAGTGCTATCTATTTGCTCTAGTGTGAAAGTAGTTTTTTTTTAAACACAAACCTCCAAGGCATTTTCAAAAAACTCTGAGGTCAACCTGAGGAGCTCCCTTCTTCTTTCAAGCATAGAGACAAGGGCTGCCCATGCTTCACCCAAGGTGTTGGCCATGGCATCGTACACCTGACTCCGATCCTTGTTCTCTTCAGCTGTCTTGTCTGCCTCCTGCAAGAGTTCCCATACCTGATCTTCCAAAGCCTACATACAGGAAAGGAAAAAGTGTCATTCAATGTAAGAACCTAGAATCATATTTAAAACATTTGGCTGTTTTAAACTGCATGTGGTTTAAGAAGGTTTAGAAAGAATTTATAAACAAAAACTACAATGCAAGCAGATAGATCAAGTAGACAGATGGGAGGAAAGGAAATTGCAATAAGCTAGAAAGCATGTCTGGGCTAAAGGCACTCACATTTAAATACCGTTTAAACACTGTAGAGATTTATCAAAGGAACACATTTATATTCCCAGAGGTCCAGAATATTATGTTGACCTTACATGTCAACAAAATGGAAAATTAATTGGAACACATCCAGAAGAGAGTGATAAAGAAAAAAAATAATTATGAGAAATGAAGCTAGTAAAACTCACTTTATTCTAAATAATTATTATTGTTAATATGCTTGTGAAGCTTAATATAAATGCCAAAAATAAATTCTTAAAAGAGAATATTCATAATATAAAAATTTGAGTTTCTAGAACTGGTAATACATATTGAAGAAAACACAGAAGATAAAGGAGACCATGTGTTTATGTAATTGTTTCATTTAGGGATAGGAGGAGGATCTCACAGATTCTGTTTGATTCTTAAAGTTGGCACCAAAATAATGGGAAAAGCTTTAAAAATATGTAATAGATTGGGAGGGGAGTCAAGATGGCGGAGAAGTAGCAGGCTGAGACGACATCAGGTAGCAGAAGATCAGCTACATAGCTTATCAAACCATGGCAAACACCTACAAATCCAACAGGAGATCGAAGAAAAGAACAGCAATTCTAGAAACAGAAAATCAACCACTTTCTGAAAGGTAGAACCAGCGGAGAAGTGAATCCAAAGCCACAGGAAGACAGACCGCGGGGGGAAGGGGCCGGCTCCTGGCAAGCGACAGAGCAGTGGTGAACAAAATCGGAACTTTCAAAAGTCTGCTCCACTGAGGGACATCATTCCAGAGGCTAATCTGGGGTGAAGCCCACGTGGGGTCAGCGTGGCCCCAGGTCCCATAGGGTCACAGAAGGATTGGGGGAATCTGAGTGTTGCAGAGCTCACAGATATTAGACCAGGGAAGCTGGCTACAGAGACAGAACCAAGGAGTGAGCTCTCAGCTCGGGGTTACCTTCAACTGGTCGCAGGCTCTGGTGAGCTCAGAGCGGGACAAAGTCCAGGGAGACGGGAGTGATTGGGCGCTCTTCTCTGAGGGCGCAATGAGGAGTGGGGCCCCGAGCTCTTGGCTCCTCCAGGTCAGAGATTGGGAGGTTGCCATTTTCATTCCCGACCTCCCGACCTCTATGGAAAGCATTCAGGGAAAAAAAGCTCCCAAAAGAGAACCTGAGCAGATTACTTAGCCCAGCCCCTGGGGTGCAATTCTGCCTTGGGCAAAGGCGCTTGAGAATCACTACAACAGGCCCCTTCCCCAGAAGTTCAACAAGAAATCCAGCCAAGACCAAGTTCACCTATCAAGGAAAGCAGCAGAATTCCAGAGGAGGAGAAAGCAAAGCACAGAACTCATGGCTTTCTCCCTATGATTCTTTAGTCTTGCTGTTAATTTAATTTATTTTTAATTTTATTTTTTTTTCTTCTGCTAAATTTTTAAACTTTTGCCCTTTTCTTCTTTAACGTTTTTTAACTAGTTTATCTAATATATATATATATATGTATATTTCTTTTATATATTTTTCTTTATTTTTTTTAATTTTTTTTTTCTTTTCTGAACTTCTTTTTATCCCCTTTCTCCCCCCAAGATTTGGGGTCCCTTCTGATTTGGTTAAAGCGCATTTTCCTGGGGTCTTTGCCATCCTTTTAGTATTTTATTTGCTCCTTCATATACTCTTAACTGGACAAAATGACAAGGCAGAAAAACTCACCACAAAAAAAAAAAAAAAAAAAAAAAGAACAAGAGGCAATACCAAAGGGTAGGGACCTAATCAATACAGACATTGATAATATGTCAGATCTAGAGTTAGGAATGATGATTCTCAAGGTTCTAGCCAGGCTTGAAAAAGGTATGGAAGATTAGAGAAACCCTCTCTGGAGAGATAAAAGACCTTTCTGGAGAAATAAAATAGCTAAAATCTAACCAAGTTGAAATCAAAAAAGGTATTAATGAGGTGCAATAAAAAAATGGAGGCTCTTACTGCTAGGATAAATGAGGCAGAAGAAAAAATTAGTGATATAGAAGACCAAATGACATAGAATAAAAAAGCTGAGCAAGAGTGACAAACAGCTACTGGACCACGAGGGGAGAATTCAAGAGATAAGTGACACCATAAGATGAAACAACATTAGAATAATAAGGATTCCAGAAGAAGAAGAAAGAGATAGAGGAGCAGAAGGTATATTGGAGAGAATTTCCCTAATATGGCAAAGGGAACAAGCATCAAAATCCAGGAGTTGCAGAGAACCCCCCTCAAAATCAACAAGAATAGGTCCAAACCCCGTCACCTAATAGTAAAATTTACAAGTCTTAGCGACAAAGAGAAAATCCTGAAAGCAGCCCGGGACAAGAAGTCTTTAACATACAATGGTAAAAATATTAGATTGAGACCTGGCAGGTCAATAGATTGGCAGCAGACTTATCCACAGAGACCTGGCAGGTCAGAAAGAACTGGCATGATATATTCAGAGCACTAAACAAGAAAAACATGCAGCCAAGAATACTCTATCCAGCTAGGCTATTATTGAAAATAGAAGGAAAGATAAAAAGCTTCCAGGACAAACAAAAACTGAAAGAATTTGTAAACACCAAACCAGCTCTATAGGAAATATTGAAAGGGGTCCTCTAGGCAAAGAGAGAGCCTAAAAGTAGTAGATCAGAAAGGAACAGAGAAAATATACAGTAACAGTCACCTTACAGCCCATACAATGGCACTAAATTCATATCTCTCAATAGTTACCCTGAATGTTAACGGGCTAAATGCCCCAATCAAAAGACACAGGGTATCAGAATAGATAAAAAAACAAAACCCATCAAAATGTTGCCTACAAGAAACTTATTTTAGACCTGAAGACACCTCCAGATTTAAAGTGAGGGAATGGAAAACAATGTACCATGCTAATGGACATCAGAAGAAAGCTGGAGTGGGAATCCTTATATCAAATCAATTAGATTTTAAGCCAAAGACTATAATAAGAGATGAGGAAGGACACTATATCATACTCAAATGGTCTATCCAACAAGAAGAGCTAACAATTTTAAATACCTATGCCCCTGAAGTGGGAGCAGCCAACTATATAAACCAATTAATAACAAAATCAAAAAAACACATGGAGCACTGGGTGTGGTGAAAAAATAATGAATAATGTTTTTCTGAAAATAAATAAATTGGGAAAAAAAAACACATTGACAATAATAGTAGGGGACTTTAACACTCCCCTCACTGAAATGGACAGATCATTCAAGCAAAAGATCAACAAGGAAATAAAGGCCTTAAATGACACACTGGACCAGATGGACATCACAAATCTATTCAGAATATTTCATCCCAAAGCAAGAGAATACACATTCTTCTGTAGTACACATGGAACATTCTCCAGAATAGATCACATCCTCGGTCCTAAATCAGGTCTCAACCAGTATCAAAAGACTGGATCATTCCCTGCATATTTTCAGACCACAATGCTCTGAAGCTAGAACTCAATCACAAGAAGAAAGTTGGAAAGAACCCAAATACATGGAGACTAAACAGCATCCTTCTAAAGAATGAATGGGTCAACCAGGAAATTAAAGAAGAATTGAAAAAATTAATGGAAACAAATTATAATGAAAACACAACAGTTCAAAATCTGTGGGACACAACAAAGGCAGTCCTGAGAGGAAAATATATAGCAGTACAAGCGTTTCTCAAGAAACAAGAAAGTTCTCAAATACACAACCTAAGCCTATATCTAAAGGGGCTGGAGAAAGAACAAGAAAAAAAGCCTAAACTCAGCAGGAGAAAAGAAATAATAAAGATCAGAGCAGAAATCAATGAAATAGACACCAAAAAAAAACAATAGAACAAATCAATGAAACTAGGAGCTGGTTCTTTGAAAGAATTAATAAGATTGATAAACCCCTGGCCAGACTTATCAAAAAGAGAAAGGACCCAAATAAATAAAATCATGAATGAACGAGGAGAGATCACAACTAACTCCAAAGAAATACAAACAATTTAAGAACATACTATGAGCAACTCTATGCCAACAAATCTGACAATCTGGAAGAAATGGATGCATTCCTAGAAACATATAAACTACCACAACTGAACCAGGAAGAAATAGAAAGCCTGAACAGACCCATAACCAGTAAGGAGATTGAAACAGTCATCAAAAATCTCCAAACAAACAAAAGCCCAGAGCCAGACAGCTTCCCAGGGGAATTCTACCAAACATTTAAAGAAGAACTAATTCCTATTCTCCTGAAACTGTTCCAAAAAATAGAAATGGAAGGAAAACTTCCAAACTCATTTTATGAGGCCAGCATCACCTTGATCCCAAAACCAGACAAGGATCCCATCAAAAAAGAGAGCTATAGACCAATACCCTTGATGAACACAGATGCGAAAATGCTCACCAAAATACTAGCCAATAGGACTCAACAGTACATTAAAAGGATTATTCACCATGACCAAGTGGGATTTATTCCAGGGCTGCAAGGTTGGTTCAACATCCACAAATCAATCAATGTGATACAACACATTAATAAAAGAAAGAACAAGAACCATATGATACTCTCAAAAAAAAAAAAAAGAACCATATGATACTCTCAATAGATGCTTTTTCAGCAAAGTACAGCATCCCTTCCTGATAAAAACTCTTCAAAGTACAGGGATAGAGGGCACATACCTCAATATCATCAAAGCCATCTATGAAAAATGCACTGCAAATATCATTCTGAATACAGAAAAACTGAAAGCTTTTCCGCTAAGGTCATGAACATGGCAGGGATGTCCATTATCACTACTGCTATTCAACATAGTACTAGAAGTCCTAGCCTCAGCAATCAGACAACAAAAAGAAATTAAAGGCATCCAAATCTGCAAAGAAGAAGTCAAACTATCACTCTCTGCAGATGACATTATACTATATTGGAAAACCCCAAAGACTCCACTCCAAAACACTAGAACTTGTACAGGAATTCAGTAAAATGACAGGATATAAAATCAATACACAGAAATCAGTTGCATTTCTCTACACCAACGACAAGACAGAAGAGAAATTAAGGAGTCAATCCCATTTACAATTGCACCCAAAACTATAAGATACCTAGGAATAAACCTACCAAAGAAGCTAAGAATCTATACTCACAGAAAAATAAAGTACTCATGAAAGAAATTGAGGAAGACACAAAGAAATGGAAAAATGTTCCATGCTCATGCATTGGAAGAACAAACATTGTGAAAATGTCCATGCTACCCAAAGCAATCTACACATTTAATGTAATCCCTATCAAAATACCATCAATTTTTTCAAAGAAATGGAACAAATAATTCTAAAATTTATATGGAACCAGAAAAGACCTCGAATAGCCAAAGGAATATTGAAAAAAAAAAGCCAAAGTTGGTGGCATCACAATTCCGGACTTCAAGCTCTATTACAAAGCTGTCATCATCAAGACAGCCTGGTACTGGCACAAAAACAGACACATAGATCAATGGAACAGAATAGAGAGCCCAGATATAGACCCTCAACTCTATGGTCAACTAATTTTCAACAAAGCAGGAAAGAATGTCCAATGGAAAAAAGACAGCCTCTTCAACAAATGGTGTTGGGAAAATTGGACAGCCACATGCAAAAAAATGAAATTGGACCATTTCCTTACACCAGACATGAAAATAGACTCAAAATGGATTAAGGACCTCAATGTGAGAAAGGAATCCATCAAAATCCTTGAGGAGAACACAGGCAGCAACCTCTTTGACCTCAGCCACAGCAACATCTTCCTAGGAACATCACCAAAGGCAAGGGAAGCAAGGGTAAAAATGAACTTTTGGGATTTCATCAAGATCAAAAGCTTTCGCACAGCAAAGGGAACAGTTACCAAAACCAAAAGACAACTGACAGAATGGGAGAAGATATTTGCAAACGACATATCAGATAAAAGGTTAGTGTCCAAAATCTATAAAGAGCTTAGCAAACTCAACACCCAAAGAACAAATAATCCAATCAAGAAATGGGCAGAAGACATGAACAGACATTTCTGCAAAGAAGATATCCAGATGGCCAACAGACACATGAAAAAGTGCTCCTCATCACTCGGCATCAGGGAAATACAAATCAAAACCACAATGAGATATCACCTCACACCAGTCAGAATGGCTAAAATTAACAAGTCAGGAAAAGACAGATGCTGGCGAGGATGCGGAGAAAGGGGCACCCTCCTATGCTGTTTGTGGGAATGCATGCTCGTGCAACCACTCTGGAAAACAGCATGGAACTTCCTCAAAAAGATGAAAATAGAACTACCCTATGACCCAGCAATTGCACTACTGGGTATTTACCCTAAAGATACAAATGTAGTGATCCAAAGGGGCACGTGCACCCGAATGTTTATAGCAGCAATGTCTACAATAGCCAAACTATGGAAAGAATCTAGATGTCCATCAACAGATGAATGGATAACAAAGATGTGGTATATATACACAATGGAATACTATGCAGCCATCAAAAGAAATGAAATCTTGCCATTTGCAACGACGTGGATGGAACTAGAGGGTATCATGCTTAGCGAAATAAGCCAATCGGAGAAAGATAACTATCATATGATCTCCCTGATATGAGGAAGTGGAGATGCAACATGGGGGGTTAGATGGGTAGGAGAAGAATAAATGAAACAAGATGGGATCGGGAGGGAGACAAAACATAAGTGACTCTTAATCTCACAAAACAAACTGACGGTTACTAGGGGAGGGAGGTCGGGAGAGGGGGGTGGGGTTATGGACATGGTATGTGCTTTGGTGAGTGCTGTGAAGTGTGTAAACCTGGCGATTCACAGACCTGTATCCCTGGGGATAAAAATACATGATATGTTTATAAAAATAATTTAAAAATAAATTAAAAAAATAAAAAATAAAATAAATAAAAACAATAAATGTAATCGATTAAAAATAATATGAATAAATTCTAAAATATCAGCAGAAAAGAGGACTAAAATGTGATAATGCAAAATAAAACAAAGAAAATAAAAGACATAAAAAGCATATTTACTGGTATAAAAACAAAAAAATACATAATGATAGGAATATGATTAAATACCAGTTAGCACCAAAAAAGTGGATGGATTAGCTTTCTCAATTAAAATACAAATATTTTTTTTTAATTTAAAAATTAAATAAATAAATAAGGGGGCGCCTAGGTGGCTCAGTGGGTTAAGCCTCTGCCTTCAGCTTGGGTCATGATCTCAGGGTTCTGGAATCAAGCCCCACATTGGGCTCTCTGCTCAGTGGGGAGCCTGCTTAACCTATAAATCAGGTTAAGCTTTAAAAAAACGTTAATTAATTTATGTGTTTGCTAGAGACATTCCTAAAGACATAACTTTTGAAAATAAAAAGATGTGATGTATCAGGCAAAGACAAAATTTAAAAAGTACTAACAGCATTAATGGCAGATAAAATAAACAAAAAAATTGGGATTTAAAATGACATTTTATTTTGATAAATGGTACAATCTATAGTAGATATAAGGTTCTTATGAGTCTTTATACTTATGACATCAAAATATTTAAAATAGATATATTTAGTCACAACGTAATAGGTAGAAATAATAAGAAGTCCAGGTAATAAAACAAATCTCTTAGAAATCTTAAGATAATACTTTAAAGAATAATTCTTAGATCAAATGGAGAATAAGAACTACTATGGCAGGCTGTTTTGAGAAAATAATGAGGCTATTATGCTTAATAACCTAAGATAACTAGCTAACTTTGGGTTCATATAAAATTCACAGCATTGAACAACTTTGTTTTTAAAGAAAAAAATAAGCATTAAAGTCTAAATTGTAGAAAAAGAATAATAACATAAGCACAAAATTATGCATTAATAAATCAGAGAAAAATATAAGAATTAATTAAAAAGAAGTTGGTTCATTGGAAAGCCAAATGAAATATAAAAATATCTAACAGATGTACATAAAAATAGCAGAATGGATGGCCCCAATGTTTTATCTCTCTACAAAAACATTGAAAAAGCAAGCAAAAACTGTCTTAATCAACATTATTGGAACTCTGGAAAGCAGTCAAAGATATATAGCAGTTGGGTGGCACAGTTAGTTAAGCATCCAATGCTTGGCTTCAGCTCAGGTCTGATTTTAGGATTGTGAGATTCAGCCCCTCATTGGGATCTGTGCTCAGTATGGAGTCTGCTGGGGGTTTCTCTCTCCCTCACCCCTTTCCCATCCATCTCTAAGATAAATTAATAAAAGCTTAAAAAGAAAATGGTTTACAGCAACCAAATGAACACTGACACCAAAAAGGCAACTTAAATATGGTAAGAGAATTTTGAGACATTTTTTGTTTGCCCTTACCTACCTGCTGGGTTCAGCAGAAAGTATCAGAGTAGAACCAAAACAAGACTATATGTCATCTACAAGAATCCCACTTACAATAGAGAGATTAAAAGCAAATAGATGGAGAAAATATACCACGAGGGTATTAATCTAAAGAAAACTAGAGTAGCTATATTAATTTCAGAAAAGCAGATTTCAGAGCAAGAAATATTATGAGAGATTAAGATGGGCATTCCATAATGATAAAGGGATCAGTCTCCTAGAAGATATTCTAGTGTTAAATGTGTATGTGCCTAAAAATAGAGAATCAAAATATGTCAGGCAAAAACTGGTAGAACTATAAGGACAAATAGACAATTCTACTATTATTGTTGGAGACTTCAATACCTCTATCACTAATTGACATACCTAGCAGATAAAAAATTATTAAGGATACAGTTTAATTGAATAGCACTATCAATCAACCAGATATAATTAACATGTACAGACTACTATACCCAACAACAGCTGAATACATAATCTTCTCAAGCTAACATAGAACATTCATCAAGTTGATGTATGAAAAAAATTAAATTAAAAAAAAATAAAGAAAAAAGAGAGAAATTGCTTATTTACAAAGATAGACCATATCCTGGGACATCAAACATATCTGAAAAAGTTTAAAAGAATAGAAGTCAAAGTATGCTTTCATACCTAATAGAATTGAGGTAGAAATCAATAACAGAAAGAAAGTTGGAAAATTCCAAAACACTAGTAGTTTAAACAACACACTTTAAATAACACCTAGGTCAAATAAAAAGTCTCGAAAAAAATGTAAAAATATTTCTAAGTATATAAAAATAAAATACAACCTCTCAAAATTTGTGGGATGCAGCAAAAGCAGTGCTGAGAAGAAAATTTATAACACTGAATACATATATATGAAAAGAAGAAAGATCTAAAATCAATACTCTGAGCTTCTATCCCAGAAAACTTGAGAAAAAAAAGAGTAAATTAAATATAAGATAAGCAGGATAAAAAAGTAATAAAAATTATAATAAAATTAATGAAATCAATAAAGAAAATCAATGAAATCAAAATCTAGTTCTAAAATCAATAAAATTGTTAAACTTCTAGCCATAATAAACAAGAAAAAAGGGAGAAAAAACTAATTACTAACAGCAGAAATGAAAGAGGGGTCATAACTACAATACTATAAACATTAAAAGGATAACAAAGGAATATTAAAACTTCTATAACTTAGATCAAGTAGACAAATCCCTTAAAAGACATAATCTACCAAAACTTACACAAGAAGAAATAGATAAACAAACTGAATCAATAATTTGTAACCTTTTAAAAAAATTATTTATTCACTTGAGAGAGAAACAGAGAGAGGACAAGCAGGGGGTAAGTCAGAGAGAGAAGACGACTCTCTGCTGAGATAGGAGCCCAGTGTAGGGATTGAGGCAGGGCTCTATCCCAGGACCTGAAGATCATGACCTGAGCTGAAGGCAGATACTTAACCATCTGAGCTACCCAGCTGCCCCAATAACTTATAACCTTTTAAACAAGAAGGCATTAGTCTCAATGGTTCCACTGGTGAATTCTACTAAAATTTAAAGAAGAAGTTATACGAGAGCTAATAAATTCAGCAAGGTTGCAGTACACAAAATTAATACACAAAATAAATTGTGTTCATTTTATACACCAGAAATAAATAATCTAAATAGTAAATTAAGAAAACAATTCCATTATAATATCAACCAAAAGAATAAAATATCTAGGAATAAGTTTAACCAAGGAGGTCAAAGACTTCTATACAGAGAACAAAAACAGAATCATCATAAAAAAAATTAAAGGCCTAGGTGCACCTGGGTGGCTCAGTGAGTTAAAGCCTCTGCCTTCAGCTTGGGTCATGATCTCAGGGTCCTGGGATCAAGCCCCGCATTGAGCTCTCTGCTCAGCAAGGAGCCTGCTTCCTCCTCTCTCTCTGCCTGCCTCTCTGCCTACTTGTGATCTTTGTCGGTCAAAAAATAAGTAAATAAAATCTTTAAAAAAATTTAAAGGCCTAAATAAATGAAAAGACATCCCATGTTCATTGATTAGAAAACTTAATGTTATTAAAATTACAATACCACTCAAAGCTAACTAGAGATTCAACAGATTCAATGTAATCATTATCAAAAATCCAATAGCCCTTTTTTTGCAGAAATCAAAAAGCTAATCCTTAAATTCATATTTAATTGTAAGATCCCTATAGCCAAAACAATCTTGAGAAAGGAGAAAAAAGCTGAAGGATTTCAAAACTTAATACAAAGTGACAGTAATCAAAACAGAGCTATACTGTCACAAAGATGTACATATAGATAGATCAATGGACTAGAATTGAGAGTTTAGAAATATACCCATACATCTATGGACAACTGATTTTCAACAATGGATCCATGACCATTCGATGAGGTAAAAACAGTTCCTTTAATAAATAGTACTGAAAGCACTGGATATACACAATTTTAAGAATGAAGTTGGACCCTTAACTTACACTACATAAAAAATTAAAATGGATCAATGATTTAAAGGTAAGAGCTAAAACTATAAAATTCTGAGAAGAAAACAGGGGTAAACCTTCCTCATTTTGAATTTTACAATGTTTTCTTAGATATGACCCTGGAAGCATAAGCAACAACAACAACAACAAAAAGAGAAATTGGACTGCTTCAAAATTAAGAACTTTTATGTATCAAGGACATTATCAAAGAAGTGAAAAGAAAACTTATAGAATGGAAGAAAATATATGATAATCATTTCTCTAAAAGGGTCAAGTATACAGAATAAAGAATTCTTCCAACTTAACAATTAATGAAAAATACCTCAACATCATTAATCATTATGAAAACGTAAACCAAAACCACAATGAGATGACACTTCGTGCCCACTAGAATGACCACAAATGTTTTTCACAAACAGAAAATGGTAAGTGTCAGCAAATGTGTGGAGGAATTGGAATCCTCATACATTCCTGGTGGGAATGTAAAATAGTGCAGTTAGAAAACATGTAGACAGATAAATAGTAGAGAGGCTTGAGAGGTAAGAATAAGAAGTCACTGCTTAATGGGCATGGGGTTTCATTTTAGAATGATGGAAATATTTCAGAATTAGATAGAGGTGGTGGTTGCACAGAATTCTGAATGTAGTAAATAGTACTAAATTTAACACTTTAAAACAATTTTATATTCTATGAAATTCACCTCAATAAGAAAAAATTATAAAACTAACAGATTTAAAAGGGAACAAAATGACAAAAAATTACATAATATTAAGATTAAGAGATATAACTGCATATAGTAAGTTTTGGATTTATTTTTAGGTGTAAAAGGAATATTTTTGTTAATAAATGTCAAACTGGAATAAAATGGGAAGTTTCCTTAAAAAAATATTAAGAAAACTGTCCTAAGAAAATCTTATCACTAATGCCCTCATCATCACTATCATTACTACCATCACCAAGGAATATATTGAATAATTTCTCAAGAAAGTATGTCCCCAACAGGTACCAGTCCCAGAGAATTCAAGGGTGGGAGTGTTTTGTTTTGTTTTTGTTTGGTCTTGTTTTATTTTAAGGCAAGGTCCCAGCTACCTTCAAGAAACAGAGACATATTCTATGCTACTTAATCTTCTTTAGACATAAGAAGCATTCTCATTCATTTTAAAATGTTAGCATGATTCAAATATCAAAACTTAACAAGATAGTACCAAAATTATAGGTCAAGCTTACTTGTGATATTTTTGTAAATGCAATATAAGCAGATTAAATCCTGCAGTATATTAAAGTATAATAAACACACAATTGTATGCATTTGTTAAAACTCAACAAGGCTTGCACTTAAAAAAGAGTGAATTTTACTTTACATAAGTAATACCTCAATAAAATGGGCTTAAAAAAAAAGAATTCACCATGACCAAGTAGGGTTTAGTCCAAAATAACAAGGATAGTTTAATATTTGTAAATTAAATTAGTAATATAATATTTTAATAAAAATAAGAGGAGGAGGAGAAAGATGGCAGAGGAGGAGACCTAAATATGATCAGGTCCCAGGAGTTCAGGTAGATAGTTATCAAACTATTCTGAACAGCTACAAACTCAAAAGGAGATAGAAGAGGAGGACGCCTGGGTGGCTCAGTGGGTTAAAGCCTCTGCCTTCAGCTCAGGTCATGATCCCAGGGTCCTGGGATCGAGGCCCGCATTGGGCTCTCTGCTTGGCAGGGAGCCTGCTTCCTCCTCCTCTCTCTCTCTCTCTCTCTCTGCCTGCCTCTCTGCCTATTTGTGATCTCTGTCAAATAAATAAAATCTTAAAAAAAAAAAAAGAAGAGGAGAAGAGCAGCAACACTAGGAACAGAAAACTGACCATTCTGTAGAAGGTAGGACATGCAGAGAAGTGAATCCAAGGCAACATTCGGGAAGATAGACCATGGTGGGAAGGGCTGGCTCCCAGCAAGTGATAGAGTAGCACAGCACAAAAATAGAACTTTTAGGGGCGCCTGGGTGGCTCAGTGGTTTGGGCCTCTGTCTTCGGCTCAGGTCATGATCTCGGGGTCCTGGGATCAAGCCCCGTGTCGGGCTCTCTGCTCAGCGGGGAGCCTGCTTCCCCCTTCTCTCTGCCTGCCTCTCTGCCTACTTGTGATCTCTCTCTGTCAAATAAATAACCTATAAAAAAATCATTAAAAAAAAATAGAACTTTTAGAAGTCTGCTCCACTGAGGGACCTTACTCCAGAGGCTAAGCAGGGGTGTAGCCCATGTGGGGACACTGTGGTGACAGGACCCACAAGGTCACATAAAGGCCAGGGGTGTCTGAATGTGGCAGAGCTCCAAGGTATTGGAGCAGGAAAGCTGGCTACAAAGATGGAGCCAAGGAGAAGGCTCTCAGCTTGGGATTACCTTAAACTGTGATCCAAGGCACAGTTGGGCCTGCACTTAGAGCAGGGACGCCACAAGTGACAGATCCAGAGAGACCCTTCCTTCCTCCTCTGTGAGGAGCAGCATGGGAGCCATGGCAGGAATCTGCTGAGATTGGAGACTCCAAACAGGGCCATGGGCAAGAGATAGAAATGCTCAGTTACAGGCTGGGTGACTTTGGAGTGTGGCCAGAGACTAGGAAGATGGGAGAGACTGACTGCTTTTCTCTGAGGGTGCATTGAGGAGTGGGGCCCTGAGCTCTCAGCACCTCTAGGCTGGAGAGTGGGAAGCGCCATCTTCATTTTACTCCTAAAAACTATATGGAAAGCGTTCAGGAAACAAAACCTCCTGAGACCAAAACCACATAGATTACTTAGCCTGGCCCCTGGCAAGGGTGGTGCGATTCCGACTCAGGCAAAAACATTTGAGAATCACTGCAATAAACCCCTCCCCAAAAGATCAGCAGGAACAGCCAGCCAAGACAAAATATACCAATCAATGAGAACTGCAGAACTCCAGAGCTAGGGGAAGGCAACCCATAGAATTCATAGCTTTTTTCCCCATGATCCTTTAGTCTTTCAAATTAAATTTTTTCAATTTTATTTTTTTCTTATTCTATTTTTAAAAATTTTTCCTCTTTCGTATTTTAACGTTTTTTGAACTATTCTATCTTACCAATACCTTTTTAAAAATCTTTTCAATTTTTCATTATTATAGTCATATTTTATCCCTTCATTGCATTTAACATTATTTCTTGTATACATATAGGTTGTTTTTTCTTGAAACTTTTGAGATACAACTTCTTCTTTTTTTTTTTTTAAAGATTTTATTTATTTATTTGGCAGAGAGAAATCACAAGTAGACGGAGAGGCAGGCAGAGAGAGAGAGAGGGAAGCAGGCTCCCTGCTGAGCAGAGAGCCTGATGCAGGACTCGGTCCCAGGACCCTGAGATCATGACCTGAGCTGAAGGCAGCGGTCTAACCCACTGAGCCACCCAGGTGCCCCGAGATACAACTTCTTCTAATAGATCAAAATACACCCTCATTCTAGTGTCTGGCTTTGTTCTAGTCTCCAGCCTGTCACATTCTTTACTCTTTTTCTTTCTTTTTTTTTTTAACCAACTTCTTGTCTTATCAATTCCTTTTTTAGAATCTTTTAAAATTTTCATCTTTACAGTCATAGTCCATCCCTTCATCGTATTTTTCCTTATTTTTGTGTATATATATATATATGTGTGTGTATATATATATATGTATATATATACATAAATATATGTATACATATATTTAATATGTATACATATATACATATGTATAATATGTATATGTATAATAAATACATATATATATATATATTTCTCTTTCTTTAAAATTTTGGGAGGCAGTTTCTTCTAACAGACCAAAATAGACCCAAAATCAAGTGTGTGGCTCTGTTCTATTCACCAGATCTAATAATTTTAAAGATCTAATAATTTTAAAAATCTAGGCACCTAACATGGGAGCAACCAACTATATAAACCAATTAATAACAAAATCAAAGAAAGGCATCAACAATAATACAATAATAGTAGGGGACTTAACATCCCCTCTCACTGAAATGGACACATCATCTAAGCAAAAGATCAACAAGGAAATAAAGGCCTTAAATGACACATTGGACCAGATAGACATCACAGATATATTCAGAACATTCTATCCCCAAAAAACAGAATACACATTCTTCTCAAGTGCACATGGAACAGTCTTCAGAATAGATCACATCCTTGGTCACAAATCAGGTCTCAACTAGTATCAAAAGATTGGGATTATTCCCTGCATATTTTCAGACCACAATGCTCTGAAACTAGAACTCAATCACAAGAAGAAAGTTGGAAAGAACCCAAATATGTGGAGGCTAAAGAGGATCCTACTAAAGAATGAATGGGTCAACCAGGAAATTAAAGAAGAATTTTAAAAATTATGGAAATAAATGATAATGAAAATACAACTGTTGAAAATCTGTGGGACACAGCAAAGGCAGTCCTGAGAGGAAAATATATAGTGATACAAGCCTTTTTTTTTTAATTTAAATTTTATTTTTTATTTTTTTATAAACATATAATGTATTTTTATCCCAGGGGTACAGGTCTGTGAATCGCCAGATTTACACACTTCACAGCACTCACCATAGCACATACCCTCCCCAATGTCCATAACTCCACCCTCTTCTCCTGACCCCCCTCCTCCAGCAACCCTCAATTTTTTATGTGAGATTAAGAGTCATTTATGGTTGTCTCCATCCTGATCCCATCTTGTTTCATTTATTCTTTTCCTACCCCCCAATCCCCCACGTTGCATCTCCACTTCCTCATATCAGGGAGATCATATGATAGTTGTTGATACAAGCCTTTTTTAAGAAATAATAAAGGTCTCAAATACACAACCTAACCCTACATCTAAAGGAGCTGAAGAAAGAAGAGTAAAGAAAGCCTAAACCGAGCAGGAGAAGAGAAATAATAAAGATCAGAGCAGAAATCAATGAAATAGACATCAAAAAAACCAGTAGAACAAATCAACGGAACAAGGAGCTGCTTCTTTGAAAGAATTATTACTAATTCTTTTTGAATTACTAATTTGTATTAGTAATTACTAATTACTATTTACTAAAAATTACTAAATTGTATTACTAATTACTAATTGATAAACCCCTGGCCAGACTTTTCAAAAAGAAAAGAGAAAGGATACAAATAAATAAAATCATGAATGAAAGAGGAGAGATCAAAACCAACACCAAAGAAATACAAACACTTATAAGAACATATTATGAAAAACTCCATGCCAGCAAATTTGACAATCTGGAAGAAATGGATGCATTCCTAGAGACATATAAACTACCAACACTGAACCAGGAAGAAACAGAAAACCTGAAGAGACCCACAACAAATAAGGAGATTGAAGCAGTCATCAAAAATCTCCTAACACAAAAGATCCCAGGACCAGAAGTCTTCCCAGGGAAATTCTACGAACATTTAAAGAAGAATTAATGCCTATTCTCCTGAAACTGTTTCAAAAAATAGAAATGGAAGGAATACTTCCAAACTCTTTTTATGAAGCCAGAATTACCTTGATCCCAAAATCAGTCAAAGACCCCATTAAAAAAGAGAATCATAGACCAATATCTTTGATGAACACACATGCAAAAATTCTCAACAAAATACTAGCCAATAGGAGTATTCATCGTGACTCAGTGGGATTTATTCCAGGGCTGCAAGGTTGGTTCAACATCCACAAATCAATCAATGTGATACAATACATTAATAAAAGAAAGAACAAGAATCATATGATACTCTCAATAGATGCTGAAAAAATCATTTGACAAAATACAGCATCCTTTCTTGATCAAAACTCTTCAAAGTGTAGGGACAGAGGGTACATACCTCAATATCATCAAAGACATCTATGAAAAACCCACAGCAAATATCATGCTCAATGAGGAAAAACTGAGAGCTTTTCCACTAAGGCCAGGAAAACGGTAGGGATGTCCACTATTGCCACTGCTATTTAATGTCCTACTAGAAGTCCTAGCAATCAGACAACAAAAAGAAATTAAAGGCATCCAAATTGGCAAAGAACTCAAACTCTCACTCTTTGCAGATGATATGATACTATATTGGAAAACCCAAAAGACTTCACTCCAAAACTTCTAGAACTCATACAAGAATTTAGTCAAGTGCCAGGATATAAAATCAATGCCCAGAAATCAATTGTGTTTCTATACACCAACAGCAAGACAGAAGAAAGAGAAATTATGGATCCATCCCACTTACAATTGCACCCAAAACCATAAGATACCTAGGAATAAACCTAACCAAAGACGCAAAGAATCTGTACCCAGAAAACTATAAAGTACTCATGAAAGAAATGGAGGAAGACACAAAGAAATGGAAAAATGTTCCATGCTCATGCATTGGAAGAACAAATATTGTGAAAATGTCTATGCTACCTAAAGCAATCTACACATTTAATGCAATCCCTATCAAAATACCATCAATTTTTTTCAAAGAAATGGAACAAATAATCCTAAAATTTGTATGGAATCAGAAAAGACCTCAAATGGCCAGAGGAATGTTGTGAAAGAGAGTCAAAGCAGGTGGAATCACAATTCCAGACATCAAGCTCTATTACAAAGCTGTCGTCATCAAGACAGTATGGCACTGGCTTGAGAACAGACACATAGATCAATGGAATAGAACAGAGAGCCCAGAAATAGACCCTCAACTCTGTGGTCAACTAATCTTCAACAAAGCAGGAAAGAATGTCCAATGGAAAAAAGACAGTCTCTTCAACAAATATTGTTGGGAAAATTGGACAGTCTCATGCAGAAGAATGAAACTGGACCATTTCCTTACACCACACACAAAAATAGACTCAAAATGGATGAAAGACCTCAACGTAAGACAGGAATCCATCAAAATGCTTAAGGAGGACACAGACAGAAACCTCTTCAACCTCAGTCACAGCAACTTCTTCCTAGGAACATCACCAAAGGCAAGGGAAGCAAGGGCAAAAATGAACTATTGGGACTTCATCGAGATCAAAAGCTTTTGCACAGCAAAGGCAACAGCAACAAAACCAAAAGACAACTGACAGAATGGGATAAGATATTTGCACATGAAATATCAGATAAAGAGCTAGGATCCAAAATCTATAAAGAACTTATCAAACTCAACACCCAAAGAAAAAATAATCCAATCGAGAAATGGGCAGAAGACACGGACAGACATTTTGGCAAAGAAAGACATCCAAATGGCCAACAGACACATGAAAAAGTGCTCTACATCACTCGGCATCAGGGAAATACAAATCAAAACCGCAATGAGATACCATCTCACACCAGTCAGAATGGCTAAAATTAACAAGTCAGGAAACGACAAATGCTGGTAAGGATGCAGAGAAAGGGGAAACCCTCCTACACTGTTGGAGGGAATGCAAGGTGGTGTAGCCTCTCTGGAAAACAGCATGGAATTTCCTCAAATAGTTGAAAATAGAGCTACACTACAACCCAGCAATTGCACTACTGGGTATTTACCCTAAAGATATAAATGTAGTGATCCAATGGGGCATGTGCACCCTAATGTTTATAGCAGCAATGTCCACAATAGCCAAATAATGGAAAGAAACTAGATGTCCTTCAGCAGATGAATTGATAAAGAGGTACAGTATATATATATATATGAGTTCTATACACACACACACACACACACACACACACACACAATGGAATACTATGCAGCCATCAAAAGAAAGGCAATCTTGCCATTTGCAACAATGTGTTTGGAACTAAAGGGTATTATGGTGAGCAAAATAAGTCAATCAGAGAAAGACTATTATCATATGATCTATCTGATATGAGGAATTTGAGAGGCAGGGGGTCATGGGGGATAGGGACAGAAAAAATGAAACAAGATGGGATCAGGAGGGAGACAAACCATAAGAGGCTCGATCTAATGAAACAGACTGAGGGTTGCTAGGGGGTGGAGGGATAGGGATAGTGTGACTGGGTTATGGACACTGGGGAGGGTATGTGCTATTATGAGTGCTGTGAAATGTGTAAGCCTGATGATTCACAGACCTGTACCCCTGGGGCAAATAATACATTATATGTTGATAAAATAAAAGAAAGAAAGATTACACTGAAAGAGTTGGGAAAAGTACAGCATTCATTTCTAATCAAAATTCAACTTGAGAGAAGAAAAAGAATATTTGCTTAATTAAAAAGAATATTTAGGGTGCCTGGGTGGCTCAGTGGGTTAAGCCTCTGCCTTCAGCTCAGGTCATGATCTCAGGGTCCTGGGATCGAGTCCTGCATTGGGCTCTCTGCTCAGTGGGGGGCCTGCTTCCTCCTCTCTCTCTCTCTTCCTGCCTCTCTGCCCACTTGTGATCTCTCTCTGTCAAATAAATAAATAAAATCTTTTTAAAAAAGAATATTTATTTGATTCCAAGATCAAGAATCTTTCTCTCTGGAAAAATTTGAAGCAATCAAGAGTACAGTCAAAAAAAAAAAAAAAAGAGTACAGTCAAGAATCAATTCCTGCTTACTAACTTTGCTTTGAAATCATCAGTCCATGTAATTAAGTTTAAAAAAATGTGCAATATGATTGTTTATCTAAGCACACCTAAGAAAATAAACTAAATAATCATATAACAAATTTTAAATTTCCCTAAATTTCCAGAAGTAGACTGAATACAAGACAATGAAGGATATCTGATACTAGTCCATAATTCAAAAATTAAATTTATTGAAGTTATAGTTTGCATGTAATAAAATGAATTTTGACAAATGTATATATGTAAGTTACCATCACCATAATAATTTTATTACCCCAGAAAGTTTGTTATAGCCCTTCTCAACCAATCCTGCCCACATCATGCCCCAAGATGACACTGATATACTTTCTGCCACCTTAGATTAGATTTTTCTTTTCTGGAGTTTCATATAAATGATATCACAGAGCATGTAATCTTTCTTATCTGGCATCTTTCAATCGGCATGAAGTTTATGAGATTCCTTCATGCTCTTGCATGTGTTCTTTTCATTATGGAGAAGTATTCCACTGAATGAATATACCATAATTTATCTGGTTATCTGTTGACATTTGGATATTTCCAATTTTAAGGTACAATGTGTATGCCTATTATGAAAATTTATGTATAAGTACATATATATGTGTATATAGATAGATAGATAGATAGATATTTTCATTTTCTAGGTATTTACTTAGATTTTTCCTACTGAATTTTACTTTCTTATTTATGCCATCTTGTATGTTTTTGATTTTTTATGAGAATGTTATTTTTATCATTGGGGAAAATGTGATGTTCATTTTTACAATTATATAAAATAGAACTATTCTGAAAAAAGCAAACAAAGTAGCTCTGCCATGGTTTTACTGGAAACAGGGGATCTGAGTTACCTCCAGTTAGAATTCTAGAGCAGTTCTTCTCTTCCTTATACTTTCAGATTATAGCCTAAGACACATTATACACTTTAATTGTATTACTGTTCCCAGTTACTTGCCATTTCTCCCTGTAAGAGGATTATATTCTCATGTCTCCTAACATCAGTCTTTTCCATGTGATTTGCTTGAACTCATGAAATGTGAACAGGAGTTTTGTGTGTCATTCCTGAGCAGAACTTTTAAGAACCAACAAGAGACTCCACCATTTCTCTCTTCATTGAAGGGAATGCTTCTTCACCCTGGATCCCAAAATAAGGAAGACAAACAAAACTGAACTGTAATCACCATGAAGGCAAGATGTAATTACTCATGTTTCTTACATGAGTTTCTTACTCATGTAAGAAATAAAATCAATTACTCTGAGCCACTGCTGTTTGGGAGGTTGTTTATACCCTAGCACCCCAGATACACTCAAAAAGGTAAAATCTTGTATTATACATCCAAGTTTCTCTCATGCTTAATAAAGAAGGAAAATAGAATTCATAATGCAAGAAAAGAAAAAAACTAGACCAGAGCCTGACACTGTCATCATTAACTAAAAGTCTCGGGCAGACTGGGTTGAACATGCCAGTGACCTCTTCAGAGACATGAACTGAATTATGTACCAGCTCTGATCTTCTTGGTGTTTAGCTAAACCAGACAAATGCTTGTTTAAATTTCCATAAGAATTAGATGAAATGTGCATACTTCTTGTCTAGCTATTTGGAAAGCACTGTATCTGGTGATTCACAGACCTGTACCCCATTTTTTTCCTACATGAAAAGTTTTAGATTATCTTGAGGGATGGTTAGTTTTGTACTGTCATGTTTTTTCATTTTGTATTTTTTGTCATTAAAAGGGAATGACTTGGCCTTAATTTCTACTTATAATGGGTGTTAGCTCAAGAGGATGTAAGGAGAAAAAAGAGATAATATCAGGAATTTTAAATTCAAGATACCTCGTTGGATGACAGACTGTATTCAGAACTGAACATAGGAAAACTTGATCATTCCAAGGCAGAAATTCAGGGGAGAATGTGAAATGGGCAATGAATTCATTCTAGAGCAAAGCAAGTGGATACAATCTTTCAGTGATATTTCTCAGATTTGATAGAAGGGTGATGAGATAAATCTGAAAGTTAGCTATTTCTACATCTAATAAATAGGTTTGTCTTTAGAGGTGTGTTTTCAGCTTTGTTAATTACATATACAACAGTTCCTCTTAATACTGTTCTTTTTCCACTGAAGCTAAAGATCGTAAATCAGTGATCCAGAGGTTTTGGGGACAAACAGTTTGAAGGACTATAATTCTGGCTTCCAATACTTCCTTTGGACTCTCCCATGACCTCCAGTGTGAACCACAAAAAATGTTCTATTCACTGAAATCCAAAGACCAGAACATTCTTGCAGAACCCTATGGGTTTAATTTAGTACAAGTTGCACTTGGGATTTTCTCCAAAAAATCCCATAGACAGACAGTCTGCTTTGAGGACTGGCAAATAACTATCTGCTCCAAATTCTCTTGGAATTTAGATCACTCTTGGGGTGCTGGGTTCAGAGGCCAGGTAAGGTTCAATGCTCCCCAGGGCCTATCAAACACCATCTAAAATACTGGAGGAGAGAGAGGGACCCAGACAGTGAAATAGGCAGGATTTATGGAACAGGGATATTTCTCAGCCAATTTAAGATCTCAACATAATGATCAGTTGAAGTATATTTCTGTGAGATTCCTGAATGGATCATGATCTAAATCTAAAGCCCCAAATCCACCATCCAGGTATTTGATGTTTAACACTTGGTCTCTGTCTTCTTCTGTCTTGAAGGTCTTAGGAATGCCATGAGATTCTTCTAGTGTTCTCCAACTTTCCATGGTTGCCCATGTACATGACACCCTACTAACCAGCCTTCTCTTCTGAATCTGGTGTTATCTCATATGTTGCTGGCACTCAGGAAATACTGTTCTATTTTTAATGTGGGTTGCCAAGCCCCTATGGAGACCACCTCTTTTGTCTCTGTAAAGGAAACACAAGAGATCTTGTGTGGTCTCACTCATATTTAAAACTCGAGCACCTATCATTGGTTCTTTTTTTTTTTTTTCCTTCCCATTGGTTCTTAACTAGAATGCCCCAAAGGAGTGTCTGGAAACATGATGAAGCATTTATAGTTGTCACAATGTTTGTGTGGTGGAGAGTGGTTTGATGAAGTATTATGCCACCAAACAGAAACCATACTAAGAAACACTGAAGGTCCTACACATAGTGGGGGCCTAATAAATATTTGCAGTAGAATGTGTGGGAGAGACTGAAGAGTTTTCTTTCACTCTCTCTTGAAAATCATTTCACCCTATTCCTTCTAGTTGGGGCACCTGGGTGGCTCAGTAGGTTAAGCATCTGCCTTCAGCTGGCTCAGTAGGTTAAGCATCTGCCTTCAGCTCAGGTCATGATCTCAGGGTCCTGGAATGCAGGCCCCCACTGGGCTCCTTGCTCATTGGGGAAACTGCTTCTTCCCCTCTCCACTTGTTCTTTCTCTTTCATGTTCTGTTTCTCTCTCTCCCTCTCGATCTCAGATAGATGGATAGATAGATAGATAGATAGATAATTTTTTAAAAATAATAATTTCACCTTATTTCACAGGCTGTTGGAGTTTAGAGGCCATTGTTCCCATCTGACATTAAGTTTAGGAAGCCTCTCTAGCAAAACTGTCACACAGCACCCTTTTGAGGGCAGCAGTTCTCTGTTACTTTTGGAGCAAATCCTTCCACAGTTATTTTAAAACTTTTCTTAAACTGGACCAAAATTAATTTATTCCCTTATTCCCTCGAATGCCACACCCCCAGCATTTCCAACGGTAGGAAAACCCCCGACAACACCCTGCAGGCCTTCTTCATCTCTTACTTCTTATTTAGACCTAAAGAGTTCCTGTAAAAATGTCCCAGATTTATTTACTATGCAAGTGAAACCCAGGCAACCCTGAGGATACAATTCTGACACCTGAAGTAAGTCGGTGCTGCTCCCACCTTCACCACATCTCTTCAACTGCCTCTCTCTGTTGCTACTGGCTATAGATGGACTTCTTGTCTAAAGAGAGAAACAACTCTTCCATGTTGAATACTATCAAAAACCATTAGGTAAAAAGATAAATTAGTACCTGAAAACATACCTAAAATGGGAGAAACTCATTTTTGCTTATCTTATTTGTCAATACTGCAATATACATAATGTTTATATAGTGCTTTATAGTTTCAAGATTTACATATTATCCCTAAAGTACTTATAACATCCTTAGTCAACAGGGTGCTATACCAAGTATTTCCCTTGAATGGAAAGAGTGCTCTTTATTCTCCATTAAACCTAAAACAAAACTGTCACTTGTTCAACAACGATACAATAATACTCTCAGTGACTCTTATGGTTCACAGAAGATAATACCTAATGGAACCTGAAGTTATTCAAGAATGTATTCACTCATCTATACTCTCATCCATTCAGCAAGAATTTTCCAAGCATCTCTTAATCAAGTCATACAAACTGTGGTAGGAGATATGAAAGATTGGGGAGGGGACATCCAGTTATGATTGTATTGTTTTCTTTTCTTTGATACTTCAGCTTTTTATTAATACCCACCCACTTCTCAACTCACCTCTGAATAGCTTTCATCCCTGCTAACTTACTGAAATATTCTCGTATAGTTCCCCAGTGACTTCATATTTGTTAATGCCAACAATCCTCATTTATTTTTTTGTGATTAATACTGTTAAATGCTCCTTAAAATTTTTTTTCTTCCATGTGTTACTACTGCACTCAGATTTGCCTTCTGTGCTTTGTTTCTATCATACAAGTCCATTTTCTCTACTAATTTTAAATGTCTAGGTGTTTCAGAAGACTGTGGTCTTTACTCTTT
This sequence comes from Neogale vison, assembly GCF_020171115.1. Classification (NCBI taxonomy): domain Eukaryota; kingdom Metazoa; phylum Chordata; class Mammalia; order Carnivora; family Mustelidae; genus Neogale; species Neogale vison. The sequence goes on from NC_058093.1 coordinate 74,897,020, forward strand.
CCTTCTCACTCAGCAAGTAGGTGTCAGGACTGAGCTGGGGAGATTATATAGAAATTATTTGTGTGACTTTTTCAAACAATACTTAACTTCTTCCAGAACTTTAGATGTGGTCCTGTGGACAGAAGGCAAGTTATTCCAAAGTCTGGATGGACTATTACAACGAGCCACAAGTACTTATTAGATTGCGTTTCCATATAATCCATGGGTAGAAGGTGGAGGAAAAAATACCTCTTCACATGTGAATGCATAAGCTCTTATAACAAAAACCACTGTTTTATATAATTTATTTCTCCTGACTTTTAAACTCTATGGAAAGTCTCCACAAATATTCAATAACTACCTCAAACTCAAAACATCTAAAACTCAACACCAAAAATACAAATAATCCAATTAAAAAATAGGCAGATGACCTAAATAGACATTTTTCCAAAGAAGACATACAGATGGTCACCAGACACATGAAAAGATGCTCAACAGCATCATTCACCAGATAAATGCAAATCAACATCACAATAAGATACCACTTTATACCAGTCAGAATGGCTAGTTTCAAGAAGACAAGAAATAATGTGTCTGGTGAGGATGCAAAAGAAAGGGAACTCTCACACACTGCTGGTGGGAATGTAAATTGGTGCAGCCACTATGGAAAACAGTATGTAGGTTCCTCAAGAAACTAAAAACAGAAATACCAGCAATATGAATAATTCTACTTCTTGGTATTTACCTGAGAAAAATGAAAACACAATTTGAAAAAAATACATGCACTCCCGTGTTTACTGCAGCATTATTTACAATAACCAAGATATGGAAGGAACCTAAGTGTCCACCAATAGATGAATGGATAAAGATGTGGTATGTATACAAAATGGAACATTACTCAACCATAAGAAAGAATGGAATCCCACCCTTCACAACAATATGGATGGGATTAAAGGGTATTATGCTAAGTGAAATAAGCCAAAGACAAATGCCATGTGATTTCTTTAGATGTAGAATCTAAAAAGTTGGTTAAGCATCTGCCTTTGGCTCAGGTCATGATCCCAGAGTCCTGGAATCAAACCCCACGTTGGGCTCCCTACTCAGCGAGGAGCCTGCTTTTCCCTCTCCTCCCCACCTGTGCTCTCTCTTGCTATCTCTGTCACTATCTCCATCTCTCTCTCTCTCAAATAAATAAGAAAAATCCATTAAAAATATTTTTTAAATGAACAAACAAAAGAGAAACAGTCATAAATTCAGAAAACAAACTAGTGATTGTAAACAAGGAAGAGGGTGGGGTGGGAGGATGGGCAAAATAGGTGACAGGAATTAAGAGGTACAAACTTCCAGTAATAAAATGAATAAGCCACAAGGATGCAAAGTACAGGATAGAGAATGTCGTCAATAATATTGTAATAAGTTTGTGTGGTGACATATGGTAACTACACTTCTCATGGTGAGCATTTCATAATGTATATAATTGGCAAATCACTATGTTGTATACCTGAAACTAACATACTATTATATGTCAACTATATCTTACTTGGGAAAAAAAAAAAAAAAACAAGTAATGAATCAATCTTGCCCACATTGTGTCAGCCAGGGGCACTTAAAAAAAAAAAAAGGAAAACCTAAAACTGACCATGTCATCTTATCCACCAAATCTCCTACTCCCCTGGCTTTCAGGAGCAAAAAAAGGGAAGACATCTGTTACTTATTCTTGTTTCCCCCACATGTCCTTCAGTTCCAAGATGGGATCAGTTCCAAAGACCTATTGAGTCAACCTCATACATATCATTCAAATCTTCTCCTCCCTCTACTTCTACCCCTCACCTCTGTTTAGTCTCTCTTCACTTCTCACCTGAATTTCTACAATAATCTCTCAGCTTGTCCTTCTGTCTCCAAGTTCACTCTTAGCCGATCCATTCTCTGCCCTTAGGTCATACAGATCTTTCTGTATCAGAAATATGATGGCACTCAGCAACTCGTGAACTTTTCAGTGGCTTCCAATTGATTTTAAGATAAAATTTAAAGTGTAAGTGCAGCATTTAAGACCTTCAGTGTTTGAGTCTCTATTTAATCTTGTTTCTGTTCATTCTCTCACACTGCTTTCCAGTTCTCTGAATTTTCTGTGGTTCCCTGATTCTCCCATGTTCTAATCTACATGTTTCACTCTAGAATGCTCTCCCTTACTGCCACCACTTTCCCTGCCCTCTCTGTGACATCTATACCTGAGTAATTCTTCATCATCCTTCAAAACAACTTCTCAAGTGTTGACTCTTTCAGCAAGCTTTCCCTCAACCCCAATGTCCATGGGTCTAGGGTATTTGCCCCTTTATTATTTTTTTTTAATTTTTTTCCCCATGCAGGAGATTTAACAGGGGGAATGAATCATTGAAATAACACCTGTAGGGAGGGAGAAAGCAGGGGTGGGCAGAAGGACAAGTTGAACTGTGTTACAGATACAACTGATGTCTCAGCCAGTCACTCTGGAACTGGGATAGGCCTTTGGAGTTGATGCCCATGGAGGTGCTATGTCCCCTCATGTATGTATACAAAATGAGAGGTGTCTCTGAGCAGGGCATGTACTTTAGAAAGCATGACTCTCTTCAGCTGAGGGATATTCTTAAGGAGGAAATTTATTGTGATCCCTCAGCAGCCCGTGCTCCTGGCAGCTGGTGAAATGAGCACACTGATCCTCAAAAGAGGACCTGGGAGGCACACCATGCACTGTCTACATAGATGATACAAACAGTTCTGAAACTTGCTTTTCATACTAATAGTAGGAGATCTGCCATTTTTAGTAGTTAGACTGATCTTATTTTTAGTATTTAGATTGATATTATTTTAGTGGCAACATAGGATTCCAGAAGATGATGTACCACTGGCTTTTATTGGTGTACAAATTGTTCCCAGCTCTTTATGGGCAGAAAAAATACTGCAGGTTTAAAGATTTTACCAATTTATTTGAAAGAGAGAGTGAGTTGGGAGAGGAGCAGAGGGAGAGGGACAAGAAGACTTCATGCTGGGGCACCTGGGTGGCTCAGTGGGTTAAAGCCTCTGCCTTCAGCTCAGGTCACGATCCCAGGGTCCTGGGATCAAGCCCCGCATCGGGCTCTCTGCTAAGTGGGGAGCCTGCTTCCTCCTCTCTCTGCCTGCCTCTCTGCCTACTTGTGATCTCTGTCTGTTAAATAAATAAAATTAAAAAAAAAAAAAAGAAGACTTCATGCTGAGCATGGAACCCAACATGGAGCTCAATCTCATGACCCTCAAATCACGACCCCAGCCCAAATTAAGAGTTGGTTGCTCAACCGACTGAACCACCTAGCACCTGTATTTGCCCCAATAAAGTGCTTTCCACTGGGGTGACTGGGTGGCTAAGTCAGTTAAGCTCAGGTCATGATCTCAGGGTTGTGAAGTCAAGCTTTTGCTCAGCCCAGAGTCAGCTTATCCCTTTCCATGCCATTCTGCCCTTCTCCCCACTCATTCTCTCTCTCTAAAATAAATAAATAAAAGTGCTTTCTACTAGTATAAAATTGTATAGCAAATTATTTTTTATTTTTCTGATTATGAAAATAATGTAATCTCATATTAAAAATGGGGAAAATAGAAAAAATTTTAAAAAAACACATAAATTCTTTATAAATCCACTCCAGAGATAACCACCATTAATATTCATATACATACACACATATACACATACACACACACACCCATAACTAGAATCATATGGTATAGTTCAGGGAGCAGCAAACTGGCCATCATCCAAATCCAGGCTGTAATATTTTTTTGTATGGTCCACAAGTCAAGAACCATTTCTACATTGTTATATGTTTTACATTTTATATTTACATTAGGTGGTTTCATAACAAAATTTTAAAAAATACTATTTCATGATACGTGGAAATTATATAAAATTCAAATTTCAGTTTCCATATATTTTTATTGGGATACAACCATGTTTATTAGAACAAAACCCATTTGTTTAAGGATTGTCTATGGCTGTTTTCACACTACAGTTGCAGAGTTTGAATAGTTGAAACTCACATAGTAATATGACCCACAAAGCTTAAAGTATTTACTATCTGGCCCCTTACTAGAAAGTTTGGTGACCTCTGGTGTTACAGCTATGCTGTTTTTCTAATTCACATTATATTATGAATCCTTTCTTTTTCAATATTTTATAGAAATGTTACTTGTAGTGGTTATTTAATATCCCATCAATTAGGCCATACTTTATTAACGTATTCACCTCTTATAAATATTAATTCTCGTCTCCATTTTTAACTGTAATAAGTAATATTGGGCTGAGCTAATTCCAACAATTCTCATTCAATTGACTTTCTGATCCTTTCATATAAATCTTTGTGGTTCTCTCCATAAGACAAATTCTGAAGAATAGAATGATTAGGTCAAGAATTATCCTACATTTTCAAGGCTCTTGAGGCAACAGCTAAATTGTTCTCCTGAAAGTTAGTACCAACTGACAAGTATTATCACAATATATTAAAATTATCTTTTTATGTATCTGACTTCTCCACCAAGCCTTGAAGACAGGAACTTTTTACATTCCCAGTGAGGCTCATAAGGATTACACACACAATAGATGTATGAGGAATGAGTAGCTCAGCCCGAGTGGTTGCTCTTTTGTCCAGGCCCATTTCAGCACAGTAAAGCAGTGTTTCTCAATCTCAAGAATTCAAGAACTCAGAGAACAATTCTGTGGACTCCCAACTTGAGAAAACACCAGAAGAAGTCAAACCGCTGCTCCATTGGAACCAATGAAATGAAAAACACAACCAAAGTGTAAGCATTGAAATTTGGCAGCTTACATAAATATTTTAAAATAATTATCAAAAATTTGAAACCAGGGGTACCTGGGTGGCTCAGTCAGTTAAGCATCTGCGTTCAGCTCAGGTCATGATCCCAGGGTCCTGGGATAGAACCCGGCATTGGCATCAGGGCCCCTGCTCAGTGGGGAGTCTCCTTACCCCTCGTCCTCTCCCGCCACACTTGCTTGTGCTTTCTCTCTCACTCATTCTTTCTTTCTCTCTCTCAAATAAACAAATAAAATCTTTTAAAATTTTTTTGAAATTATTTTAGGCGTTCATGGATCTCTGAGACTATGTCTCTAAACAACTGGGGATCTGGGAAGTACAGTTTGACAAACAGTGTGATAGAGGAAGCAGGGGATGAGTAGGGATGGGGTGGGGGGCAGGGGCTAACTGTGCCAATGTATAGCAGCAAAGAGGGCAAGGAGCAGGAGATGTTCTATGCTGAAGAACTGTGTAATTAATACAATCCCAGTGATAAGAAACCACTTCCACCTTTCCAGCTTTGTGATTGCCCTTTTTGTGGAAGGAAGAAAAGGGGAACCAGTTTGGCTGACAAAAATCACAGGGTTGAACAGAAAGGTTGGAGAAGGAGGTAAATGTAAGAAAAGATACGCTGGACTGCAAAACACCTGTAAATCAGGAAGCCTCAGGAAACAGATCCAGAAATAGGAGGATTAACAGAGTCAGTAAGATGTCAGTCATTTGATGCAAGAAGATTGAGACCAGGAAGGACAGTTGAATGGATGAGGTGAAGCTCCCAGGAAGCATCCCAAACACATCAAAATGGTATGTTTCACAAACATGCAGGGTACTTGGTATGCTTCTTGTGGAATCACAATAGCTATGAGGTATAGGTTGCCAAGAAACATAAGTGAACAGTTGAACAATAACTCAGATAATTTGATTTATGCAGTAAGCCAATCTGGAAAATGGTATAAAAATCTTTTTTGCTCAGTGCTTGCTTCTGGATTGAATTACCCTGATATTTTTTGTCTGGGTATTTTAACATTTCTTGATGAAATTTAAAATTTTTCATGTCCCAACAAGAAACAAAATTTGCTTATGACTATGTCTAGTCTTTCCTATTTGAAGATGATATTTTAACACCAGCATGTACATGGAGGTATCTTTCCAGTGGTGGAGATGAATTTGCCTCAAATGGCTATATTACAAAAGAGTAATTATGTTTCTTTTGTGATGTATAATAGTGATTCAGACACAGAATCTGGGACCCCCATTCTGACTACACTTAGTAGTTCTGCACTTTTTTAAGGAGCAACACCCTTTGGGGAACCTGGGTGGCTCAGTGGATTAAAGCCTCTGCCTTTGGCTTAGGTCATGATCCCAGGGTCCTGGGATCAAGCCCCGCATTGGGCTCTCTGCTCAGCATGGAGCCTGCTTCCTCCTCTCTCTGCCTGCCTCTCTGCCTACTTGTAATCTCTGTCTGTCAAATAAATAAATAAAATCTTAAAAAAAAAAAAAAAAAGAGTAGCACCCTTACTTTTTCTCCAGTCTCAAGTCTCAGCCTATTCTAAAATGGGAACAATAATAATAGCTACCTTATAAGGTTTTGTGAAGATTAAAGGAAATAATCCATGGAAACTCTTAGTGCCTGGTATACAGTAAACAATAAATGTTAGTGATTACTTTAGTTGTTAATGTTAGTCATTACTTTAATTATGCTTATTGTACCTTCTAACAGGGATTGTTTTTATGGATTTAAAACCACTGGATAAAGAACAGACTGAAGTCCTAGCAGTAATAAACAAAATGACCCCATATCCCAAATAGGAAACAAAAACCTATTTCTGATTTGAAATGGGTACATGACATGCCAATCACTGTAGCCTGCAATAATAATTTCAGGATTGATAAATTTCAAAACATAAAATATTTTCACTTGAGTCCAAATAACAGTAACATACGTCAAAGACACAAAAGTGTTAGAATATATTTTATAAAGAATTGTCTTTCCAGAGAAATTCTCAACCACTCATTTTGTCCTTATATTTTATACTAATTCCTTATGGTGGAATACTTCCTTTTATGTATGCAAACAATTCATTGTATCACATATGCTCGTATCACATATGAGATGGGTAATACAAACATTCACTACTTAAAATTAATGTACAAATGTAGGAAACTAGACAAAAGTCTATGTTACAGTCTTAACATTTAAGTTAAGTTCAAGTCTTAACATTTACCCCATCAAATTTACCCCATTAGTTTCTGAAATCCATCTTTAAGTAAGAATAAAATGTTGTATTCTGGGATTTGTGGTTCCTTTGAGCAGAGAATTGTATTGGTGATTAGGAAGACATCAACATACTCCTTTTTATGCATCTCTGGGACATCTCTAACTAAAACAAAGTGAACATAGGTGAAAGCAAACGTCTTTTGTTTTTTTGCAACCACACTGCCAATTCTGATATCAAGTGTATTCTAAATAAATGTTTATAGTCATATTCTGCCATTTCTTCTAAAGCTAATGACTGTCCTATCAAACTGGTTTCAAAACCCATCATTCATACTAATAACCAATTTTTTTAAGAATAATAGCCATTTAGATTGGTGAACTGGGTTTAAATATTCTTGAATCAATAAATATTTGAGTTTACTGTTAATCTGATTCTAATTTTACTGCCAAGCATTTCTGTTATTTGTTATTACATTTCAGAGGCAGGATGAAGAACTAAAATTTCTATTTTACAGATGAGATCTGAATATTGATTTTCTAAAGTTTCTTTCAACACAATACCTTGTCCTCTCTATCAGGTATCTAAGAAACCTCTAAAGTAAAGAAAAATATAAAATTTAGTCTTAAGAGCAACAAAATTTCCTTTGGTTTCTTGAGAGTTTTGAAATTACCAAACTTACCAAAATTCAGAGAAGATTTAAGGATGTTCTATTTAAGCCAAGAATATAACAAAAGCAAGTTAATCAAAAAGTGAGATGTATTTAGAGATTCATATGTGATTTATCTATGGAAAAATAACAATGAAAGTCATATTGCAATGAACAACACATTGTATTCTAACAACCTTTGTTACCAGAGGTAACAAATTATAGTGCAAGAGGTATGGGATGCATGCTTACTATCTCTACTCCTGCTTCAGTACTGTGTGGGTTTCTTAATATAAACTACCTCTCTGAGGTACTTTGTGTATTCCTACCTTTTTCACATGAGGCAACACCCCATGTCCCCATTCTCTGTAAACCTCTATCAGCCACAAGACAGGCACAGTAACTAGTGGCATAGGGTCAACTACTCAGTACTACCATTACCACAGCCTTCCACTCAGGCAGCTCCAACGTGCCCTTCAGGGGATTGTACCTAAAAGCACCATGACCTCCTTCTCTGTCTTTGTGCAATTCCTTGACCAGAATTCTCCCCAAATTTCCTTGAACAAAGGCCAGTTTGCTCTTTGAATTTCATTGGCTGGTAATAGCACTTGAGACATCATTCAATAGTAATTTGTTATTGGCATCTTACATGCATAGGGGTGGGATGAGAGAGAAAAGACATTGAATAAACAATGTGAATGCATCTTCGTTCAATGTTATCAGCTTCTAATCATTTTATAAGATGTTCTCTAGGGCAACAGAGTCCCTTGAGAGGAAAATAGTGGGGATTCTCATATGCAAGTGTTCAAATAATGGTTCAATAACCACTCTGGGGATATTGTAGGGGAAGTCGATACCCATCTAAGAGAGTAACCAGATGATTTCTATAGTCCCATTGAGTTCTGTGGTACAGTAGTTCATTAATTTTCTCACATTTATTGAGTCTCTACCACTTCCAAGGTACAAGAAGTAGCTGAAATCTAGACATTTTGTATGTGAAATGTTTAACTTTATTTTCTACAATTTCATACAAAGATTTAATATTAAATTTGGGGTTGGTTTAAGACCTTTTTTAAGACCTTATTTTAAACCTTATTATAATACACAAAAAAACTATTGTTTATACAATTGAAGAAATGCATTTTTTCTCACTTGATAGACCAAAATTTATTTTTGCCATTGAATACTGTACTTCTTCTTCCTTTCCTAGACACACAAAGACCAATGTAAAGGTTAAGCCACTATAGCAGGCTTACTGATTCTCTCCTTTTCACCAATAGAATAGACTTTTTCTTCCCTTCAATAGAACCCTTCTTTCATGTGAAAAATCCATGACATGTGATTTTGGCAAGAGCCGACCCTGCTCCTCAGCCATTAACAAGGGAATGCAATGACATAAGGCTAGCCCATAAGTTATGTATCCCAGCTGCGGATTGGTTGGTTGGCTCAAGGATCAAAGTGTGATTGATCAGGGATGGAAGATGATCCAAGTCTAGAATATCCAAACTCCCCCAGAATTTCTGTGGAGCCTTCTAGAAGGTTTTTCACCTGAGTTACTAAGTTGGTTGGACATGGGACTGTAATTGATTGACCATCCTACCAGCTATATTCAGACGGCTTGTCCAAAAGATGGAGAGAGAGCTTTACCAGCATTACTGTGTTCCTGATTCTGGTCATGCTTGATTCTCCTATTTATACAAATAAACATATTCACAAATTTAGTTCACATCTTTCATGGCTTCCCCAAACCGAAATTACTTAATGAATATGTGCACAAATTAAAATCTTAAAATCACTTCTGTTCTTGAATTGAGAATTAGCAAAAGAACTGTACCTGATAATATCATTATTTAGCTACTTTAAAATGCATGTTACTCTGGAATATGGATTTTGAACAGACTAAAGTATTAATCCTGAAGATCAGGTCTGTTCCCAGCATCTACTTTTGGACTGCTCATTCAGCCCTTTCCCATATTCACAATGCTTAAATAAGACTCTTCAAGTAGTTGAGGGTTAGAAATGAACGACTTAAAAAAAATGTGTTTTAACATCTAATAAGAATCTTGGTTTTGACGTCTGCAATGAAATGTCAGCTAATGATTATGCAGTGATACTATCTCTGCTTTTGCCAAGTAAGATAACACGTTTCCTAACACTTATTTCAAAACATTTGAAATAAACATCATGGGATGACAGTCAAGTTTAGTTTTTAAATGATTTTTCCTATCTCCATTACTTAATATGTCTGAATTAACTCCCATTATTATCTCTACCTGTCATCACTTAGATTATCTATTACAATCACACAGTGATGATAATTGATTCAGAAGGAGTACCAGGGAATACATTTTCTTAGTTTAGCCCATAAAATCTCAGTGTGGCAGTGTTCACAAGGTAACTGATGTCATCTCCTACATTCTGTTATTTTTTTGAAAGCAGGTATTTTATCAAAATGCCTGAGTCTTTTTTTTTTTTTAATGGCTAGGCCTTGGTTTTTAAAAAATAGGACTGCTGAAAAGTCTGATGAAATATCTGAGTTTCAGGCTACCTATATCATTTATCCTAATAAACTGGTATTTTTAGAATATTTTGGTCAAAGATAAACAACCATAGTGCTAGCCATCTCCTTTGCTACCATTAGGGCTAAGCAATGCTCATTCATTTGTCAGATATCTGTGGAGCCCTTACCTTGGTCCTGACTTTGGGATACTTTCCAAGGACACAAAGAGATAAATGACATGGTGACTTAAACAACGCAGGCTTATGCAAAACTGCATTCCCCAAGCATTTGGTAGAGTTAACCTGGGCACTGATCAGCCCTTTTTAAAGACCCCTGCTACTGATTCTCCCCATCTTCTCTCTACAGGTCAGTGATCCCAAACTCCAGGCAGTGAACTGTATGCACCAGCACCCAGGTCTCACCTCAGAGGTTTCTGACTCAACAGATTTGAAGTTAAAAACAAAGAAATTGGAAGGGGAGGTGAACCATGAGAGACTATGGACTCTGAAAAATAATCTGAGGGTTTTGAAGGGGCGGGGGGTGGGAGGTCGGGGTACCAGGTGGTGGGTATTATAGAGGGCACAAATTGCATGGAGCACTGGGTGTGGTACAAAAACAATGAATACTGTTATGCTGGGGGGGAAAAAAAAGGCAAAAAAAACCCCAAACCTGGACATCTCTATTTCTCAAAATCTCCTCACCTGATTCTGATGTACAACCATGTTTACAAAGCACATTTCCACATATCCATTCTTCTGGGGATGGAAAACAGGACATCTATTCATGGGTGAGTATTAAGGCTTATTAAGGCTTTTAAAAGCCCTCTCTTACAGTAGTTTCTCTAACTTTAGACATTTTCTCTATAAAGTTCTGGTAATAATGCACAAATCAGGTCTCTCCCTGCCTAACACTAGTCAGTGATTATTCATCAACCATAAGATAAAGAGAAATCTGCTTTCTATGGTGTATCTGGCCCTCCTTGATCTGGTCATTGCCTGCCTGTCCATCCTGTTTTTCCCATAACCCTTTTTCCAAACTCATTCCTCCTAGCCCATGGTCTTGCCATGAAAACTATTTACTGTTATCTTTTTCTTTCTTCTTCTTTTTTTTTTAAGATTTTATTAATTTGACAGAGATCACAAGCAGGCAGAGACGGGGTGGGGGTGGGGAGGTGGGAAGCAGGCTCCCTGCTGAGCAGAGAGCCCGATGCGGGGCTCGATGAGGGACTCAATGCGGGGCTCGATCCCAGAACCCTGGGATCATTACCTGAGCAGAAGGCAGAGGCTTTAACCCACTGAGCCACCCAGATGACCCTATTTACTGCTATCTTAATGCTCCACACTGTGTTGGCCCTGGGGCCCTAGTATACATATGTTTTTCCTATTGTTCAGGCTATCTACTCGCCTGTTATATATCTGGAAAATAATCTTATGAAGAATTTCTTGATTTCTTCTTTTTTCCCTGTAACTATATTTTATATGGGTTTCTGCTAAAGCCCCTCCAAACTCACTGGATTTACTTGTTTAAATGCCTAACATTTCATATCTGAAACTTACTTTTAAATAGTGCTCTCCCTACCCCAAAAAGAAAAGTGTGTGTGTGTATCTATATCTATCTATATCTATCTATCTATCTATCTATCTATATATTTCTCATGATATAGTGAGAAAAAGAAAGCAAATATAGTGCAATGTTAACAATTAGTAAAATTAGGTAAAGGATTTTTGTAGGTTTGAAATGTTCCAAAAGGCAAAGTTACAAAAAATTGTCCACCTTCATGTATGTTCCCTGCGTACAAGAAGTATGTTGCGTTCATCTTTGTATTGCCCACATATAATCCAGTACCTTCTTTCATTACAGTAAGTGAGAGGAATGACACATTAATTACTTTTTTAAAAATTTCTACCTCCATACCTATTTGCAGAAGTACTACCAGTTCTTAAATGTTTGGGATCTTCTCCAGGTTAACTAGGTTGCTTCTTGGCTTTTTAAATCATGTGTTTAGGAAGCCACTTTCTCAAATCTAGGGTTAGTGTTAGGGTTAGATTTAGGGTGGGGATATTAATATCTTGCTACCTTTTGATGCATGAGTTAATTTCTGGCTTTCTGGCTGAGGTTGGAGGGTTGGGGATGACATTGTGGTGGAGATTCAGGACTAGATAGGCTGGACTTTACAAGCTGCTGAGACTCTGTGTTTCTAAAAAGCAGGTAACAGAAATGGTAAAGTTTGGGTGAAGTGGCTCCAGGCAAAATCTATGTCAGCCACCATGCTTCAAGAGTTTTCTCTCTCAGGGTGCCTGGGTGGCTCAGTGGGTTGGAGCCTCTGCCTTCGGCTCGGGTCGTGATCCCAGGGTCCTGGGATCGAGCCCCGAATCTGGCTCTCTGCTCAGTGGGGATCCTGCTTCCTCCTCTCTCTCTGCCTGCCTCTCTGCCTACTTGTGATCTCTGCCTGTCAAATAAATAAATAAAATCTTAAAAAAAAAAAAAAAGAATTCTCTCTCTCTCTCTCTCTTCCCCCCCCTTTTTTTAAAGTGAGGGATAATGTAGATTTTGCATATGCATAAAAGCATTTATTTATTTATTTGGAATTTTATTTCTGCACATAGCAGAAATACCTAAAGTAAGCTTTCAATGTTATCCAGATATTTTGAACTTTTTCATAATTACTTGTTACAAAAGTAAGTGCCTGCCAGTGGCCTATTAGTCCAACTTTTACCACATCTTACTTTCTTCATTTGTGTCTGAATAATAGTTGACCTTAGGGGGGAAAATAACCTTTACTTCTATCTTTTAAATATCGGCTATGCTAAAGAGCCATACCATTCCATTGTAAACTAGAGAAACCCACTTTATAAAATGAGCTTCTACTTATATCTTAATTTTGGAGAAAGGTGTTTTATAAGGGTGTGAGTGGGTGATATTCCCTCCTTTCTATCCCTTGGGAGTAAAACACACTGCATCCCTACCTCTCAAGTATTCTGCATGCCCTTCTTTAGACCCTCATTCCCTGCCACATGCTTTAGAGCATAATAAAGCCCTCCCTTCTCCTTGGTGTCATCTTTAAAACTGAAGAAAATGGCAGCTGGGTTACACAAAAAATTGCAAAGAAAAACCAGACACTGCCAGAGGTGTAAACATATATATGTGTACTTCAATCTATTTTCAAAGTCTTAAAAAAATTGATTTCTTGTCCTTACGTGGGGGGAAAAAAAGATATTTCAGATTTAAAAATCCATTCTCAAATTGAAGAGTCCTCAGGAGAGTCACCAAATAAAACATAGATTAATTAACAGTAACAATAATATGTTTTGGTTTTGTTCTGTTTTGGTTTTTTTTTTTTAAGCTAGCTTTTAGAACAAAATGGAATGCCTGGTTTACAGTGTAAGCAGACTTAATGTTGACAATGAGATATAGAGCTTCTAAGATGAGCAATCCATGAAAAATGGCTTGCCTCAGGATTCGGTCAAGGCCAGTTTAATTTAAGTTTTCCTCTCCCACTTGGTTAGTCATTAAAGTCAGGAAAGTATTTTGGAATTGGATCTGAGAAAAAGACATTCTGGCCAACATCATAAAACTGGTTATTTAAAGGGATGCTAAAAGACACTACTTTCCCTTTGGGTTCCAAAAGAATATGGAACCAAGACTATTCTGTGATACTCGAAAAACACACTCTGTCTTTTTAAGTGTAGTTTTGAAATCACTGGCTTTAAGTATAGCATATTTTATGGACATTACACCACCTCAACTGCCATGCCGAGCACAAAAAGGATTATGGATTTTCTCTTCACTGGAGCATTAAATGGTCCCCTGAATAGCAATTTTCTAAAAGAGCAAATATATGTGGCATATCCTGCATATGTTTTCCTGACATGACAGAGTCTATCTGTAAAATAGACTATGGAGTACAGGGAGAGTCTCTAATGTTGAGAAATAGTATTTTGACCACTAAACTGAAGACAATTAGCCTAGGATACTTGAAAGCAAAGAATGAAAATTTTGGAAATTTCTGAGAATAGGAGACTGTTAAATTCTATTATTTTGGTCAGTCCCTTGCAGGTAACATCACAGATTTATTTTGGTGTTTGCTGTTCTTTTTAACTAGAATATTCTACATTTTCACTTCTGCTTATCCAAAAACTGTTGTGCTTCAAGTCCCAATTCCATTGCTGCCTCCTGCATCGAATCCTTCTATTCACCCCAGCCAAAAGCAATTCCTCCTTCCTCTGGATTCTTTTGTCACTTTAGTTCTACCTTTATAATTTGGATGTTACATTTCACCGTAAAGTACCATTGTAAATGGGCAAGTTTTAAATTCTGTAGATTATAAACTAGGTGAGAGTGAGAACTATGTTTTACCCATTTTCACATCTCCTACAGGAATATATTTCTTTAAAAAAATTCTTAAGATGAAGTTACTGTAAAAGGTAAATAACAAAGAAAGTAAAGAGTGTTTTAAAATTCATATTCTGAGAAGATGGGCCATTGCAATTTTTTCACATAGTAATTCCTTAAAAGGAAATTTTTAAAAACAAAAATCCAGTTTCCATTAGAATATAAAGTCCCCAAAGCCAGAGCACACCCTTCTTCCCTTGGCTCATACAGCACCAAGTCAGTGTTAATTATTATGTGGTGGTTCAAAAATATAATTGTGTTCACTGAGCGGATGTCATACAGTTTAATAGTTCTGTTTACTTACTACTATCAGACAAATGTCTCTTTGGATCTCAATACTTATTTCAAATCCGAATACTCACAACATGTCCCAAATATTTCTATCAATCTTGATGAGTATACCTAGGGACTCCAGGAACCAATAAAATATATTTACAGCTGTACTACTGATCAGGGAAGCACCTTCATATTAAAAAATAATAATTAATGACTCCTATAGCCTTGACTTCACATATACAGAATGTTAACGATGACAGAGATGCAGTCATCCTAAAGACCAATCAACACTAAGGCCTCACCACTGTACACTTTAATTACCCAAAGCCACACATTTCTTTATCTTGTATCAATAATTCCTCTGTCAGTTTGACTATATATATATATATATATATATATATATATTTCATATAGAAAAGATTTTAGCAGTGTTCAATTGGTAAAGCTACTCATAAACTATTATATCTTTTCTTTCACTTTCTATTCTCTTTCATGCCTTGCTTCATACCAAAAGTGAAATGATTATTCTACAGTAGGACACTATACTTCAATAATTAATTAGTAGCACACACTGGAAAGAAGTATTAACGTAAAAAGAATAAAGACAATACTAAATGCTGATGAGGATGCAGAGAAACAGACTCTGTCAACAATGCTGGTAGAAAGGTAAATGGGACAGCTATTCTGGAAAATAGCTTTGGCACTTCTTTATAAAAATAAACAGGGAACTACCATAAGACTCAGCAACTGTATTCATCCCTGAGAGTTGAAAACTTATGTCCACAGAAAAGTCCGTACATAAATGTTCAGATCAGCTTTATTTGTGGTAGCCAAAACCTAGAGAGAACTAAAATGTGCCTCAGTGGGTGAATGGTTAAACAAACTGGTACATTTATACCATTGAATGCTACTTAGCAATAAAAAAGAAATGAACTATTGATACACACTACTTGGATAGATCTCACAGGCATTCTGCTTGCTCAGTGAAAAAAAGTCAATTTCAAGAAATGAAAGCTGTATGATTCCATTTCTATAAAATTATTGAATAATGAAATAGTAATGCAAAACATATCTATGGTTGCCAAGAGTTAAGGGCTGTGTGAAAGAGAAGGATACATATGACTATAAAGGGGTAGCAAAGGGAGATCTTTGTGGTGCAAGAATCCTTCCTATGTTGGTTGCAGAGGTGTTCACACTAATATCCACATGTAATAAAATTACATACATGCACATACACATATTCAATGTACCAATATAAAATTCCTCATTTCGACAGCACACTCTAACTGTATATGTGGTAACCATTGCAGGAAACTAAGTGAAGGGTACTCAAGTCCTCTCTGAACTAACTTTGTAACCTCCTGTGAATCTAAAATTATTTCAAAACATAGTTTAAAAACTAAAAATATATAAAAATAAAAAATAAAATAAAATCTTACAAATATGTTCAACTGGATGGAACTCAATAATAGTATTTAGTAGGATTGTCTTGGGCTTCTGGGTTTATATCATTGCCCATATTTATTTTTTATGTGAGTTTCATGTTATTTGCCTTCTTCTACTAGATTGTAAATTTCAGCAAGGCAGTGACTTTTGTCTGTTTTGTTCACTGTTGAAGCCCAAGAGCGTAGATCAGTGTTCGCATATGTAATATATTCAGTCAAAATCTGTTGAATGAGACAAGTAGAACAGTAGTTCCATTGCTTTAGCATGTATGGGAAATAACTTATGGCGATAGATGAAATGATTATGAGAATTATAATAATCATGCTACAACACCTTTTTATTTGCTACCTTTCCATTTGATCTTGTGTTTCATTTACCCATATAATTACAGGCCCATGGTTACTCTGTTCCTTTTATAAATTCTAAGTAAACAAAAAAAATGCTTTATTAGAGTTGAAATATATAACAGCAAGGTAAAGCACAAATATAATTTT
The DNA here is from genome assembly GCF_020171115.1 of Neogale vison. Classification (NCBI taxonomy): domain Eukaryota; kingdom Metazoa; phylum Chordata; class Mammalia; order Carnivora; family Mustelidae; genus Neogale; species Neogale vison. The sequence goes on from NC_058093.1 coordinate 74,913,786, forward strand.
TAAAATAAAATTCTACTGTATTTAAAGAATAATTATATTTATTTTTAAAAGTTGAAACTAATTAGTTCAAATATGTCACTAATATAGCCCTTGATCTATTCCACAGGGATGGGAAGCTCATTTAAATAGATAAGACATGAGAAAATAGCCTGTGTCCATTAGCAAAATGACTTTCTTGTTATTATTATCACTCATAATTCAAAGAGTTCCATAGAAAGCACTTGCATGTGTCAATACAAGTATATATTTTGTTCTACTCAATTATATACAGAGCTTTACAGCTAAAATCCAAAAGTATAATCTTACCTAATGTCCTTGGCCTATAATCTTACCTAAGGTCCTATGTCAGTTATGTGATCTCCCAGACCAGGTGCCCCAGGGCTCCTCGGGGCTGATGCACACCACCATTGCCAGGGCCCCAAAGGATCTTCACACTGGCACCAGACTAGACATAGGTCACACTGCTCACCGGGGACCAAAGCATCCCCATCGCTGGCTCTGAGGTGACAGCACTTTTCATAGAATCAGGTCTAGACTTCTAGAGAGGATGAGTCTTAAGTGCTCAGTAAGTGCCAGGAGGCCCCCTGATACAGCATAGTGGGAAGATCATGACAAACTGGATTTTAATCAGTGTGGAAGGCCCAACTCAGCCAGCTCCCAGCACTGAGCAAGTCCTCCAACCTCTCCAGACTCCATTTCCTCACCTGTAAAGGGAGTCCATCCCACATCATCCTTATTATGTCAGCAAAAATGAGAAAAGGTATATGAAAGCAGTCTCTAAAGTAACTATGTGTGCTATATAATTATTCTAACCTAGTTGTTGTATTGGCATTTTATGGAACTATATCAGCAGTATAGCCCAGTTATATGCAATACTTGTTATATTTCTCCAGGCTGAAATGTTTCCTGAAGTCAGACAGATTAACCATAAATGTTTGTGGAATAAATAAGTAAATACATGGTGTGATTTCAAGGGTATAAAGAAACCCTGACATTCATGATAAATCTTTCACATGCTCACCAATACCAACAACTCTATTAACAGAGAATATTGTTTTAATTTAAGACTTTTATTTCTGTAAAAAGGTTCGTATTATCCCCCCATTCCCCTACACTTTCAAAGAGCATCTAGCCTAGGTGTCAACCACAGACCAAAAAGCCTTTAGGGGCAAAGGAGATAGAGTATGAGGACAGAGGAAACCATTGGCAAAAGTACCAGGGTGGAAAGTTGTTTGTTCCACTATTTGTATTTGCATGAAGAACAGTTTATTGATTATTTGAAAGAATGATTCTCTGATGGTGGAATTTTTGGCAGTAGAGACTGCCTGGATGAGAAGGGCATGGATATGTGAGAGCTAAAATACCCTCTAAGTGCTCCCCAAATCATATTATCAGTGGGCCCTGCCACTTGCTGACTATGATCTTAGGCGGCTGCTCTGAGTCTTGGTTTTCACATCTAGAAAGCTGGCATTGTAAGAATGTTTCCTCATAATAATGTTAGGAGGACAAAATGAGACGAGGCATGTAAAGGGCCTGGCCACTATTCTGTCCTCCATAAAAGTCGGGAACTATTAGCATCATTTTCATTCCTAATGATAACTAAAACCTGAGGTAATAAATGTTTTGGAAAGTACATACTTTCTTTCCAAGCATTCTATCATTTTAAATTATACCCTCTTCCGTAAATCATACTTTAAATTTTAGTTTATACATACAGTATGGTAGCAAAATGGATTTCTGGCTTAAGATATTTTTCTGATACAGGAGAAATGAACATGTCATCACCTAATTCTGGCTGTGAAAAGCTACCTGCACTTGCCTATTTGATGGTTTTATCACCCTGTCATTTTTGTTTGGGCTGCCCCTAATCCAAACCAGCACACAAATGGCAGAACTAGATTTCTGGTTGGCTTCCAGTCTGAAAAAGAAGTGGCAGCTAATGGGCTGCTGAAAACCCCCTGGGCCACACCTGTCCTGAGTGGAAATAGCCTCTAACTGAAAGCTAGACCACAACCCTCATTTAACGAAGAATTGTTGTTAACAACTCTAACTTCCAGGGGTTTCTACACTAAAACCAAGCCAGTAAAATATCAGGAGATTCTGTTGTCACTAGGAAATGTCAGTAACATAAGCAATGACAGAAAGAGGCAAGATTAAGAAAACCAGCTTGGAGGGCGCCTGGGTGGCTCAGTGGGTTAAGCCGCTGTCTTCGGCTCAGGTCATGATCTCAGGGTCCTGGGATTGAGTCCCGCATCAGCAGGGGCCTGCTTCCCTTCCCCTCTCCCTGCCTGCCTCGCTGCCTACTGTGATCTCTCTCTGTCAAATAAATAAATAAAATCTTTAAAAAAAGAAAACCAGCTTGGAAAATTCTGACATTGTACTGAAGCAGTCAGTTTGGATTTTTAAAAGTGAGCTTTTTTAGGGGGCAAGAAGGTCATTTTTCACACCAGAGTCATTTACTAAAGCACCATAAAATCCATTCATAATAAAAATACCAGAACAATCTTTACCCTTTGAAATTACAACTCAGTCTCTTTGTAATTAAATGTAAATAGAACCAGATTTTTCCTCCTTTCTTTTTTGAGAGAGAGAGAGAGCACAAGCAAATGTGGAATTGGGAGGGGGGTAAGAGGGGAGAGGCAGAGGAAGAGGGGAGGAGGATATTAAGCAGGCCCCATGCCCAGCACACAGCATAAACTCACGACCCTGGGATCATGACCTGAGCAGAAACCAAGAGTCAGGTGCCCAACCAACGGAGCCACCCAGGTGCCCTGGAACCAGATATTTTCTTTTTCTTAATTTACTGCCAAATAATTGTTCGAAAAAAGATTTCTTTCTCATAGACTCAATAAAAAAGATGGCATTTTCAAACAGATGTTTATGTGTACCCAAATAGTTCTACCACATTATTTTTCATAACTGCATTTTCTTAACTTTTCCTTCTTGGGTATTTTGCATATAAATGACTCTTCCATGCCACCTCTGTGAAATGAAGTAAATAATGTAATTAGAAATAATATACAGGTGCATGGATTAGATTATTAATGGTGGTTTCTGTTGTTTGAGGACATTTTCTGTACCCTTGGATTTGTTTAGAATTACTAGCTTTCGTTAAGAGTTCTGTGGCCTTTTATGTTACTGAAAAAACAGAGTTCTGAAGGCTTATCAAGAATGCCATTGTGTGCTTTACTGGGGAACTTGAACTCCACCATGCTTGAGTAAAAAACAAAAACAATAACAAAGAGAATGACACGTTCCCTAAGACATGATGAAAGCCAGAACATTGGGAAGTTTTTGTACCAAACAAGAGGATAAATAAATATAAGTATTAAGCTAGCATTTGTACAGAGAATGAAGCCAAAGTGAAGGAAAAACACTGCTACTTCTGGCTTAAAGAGTCAACCCTCTCCCATGTCTCAGAAACTCTTCTCACACTGCTTACTCCCATAGCCCCATATTTTAAGGTGACCTTAAATCCCATCTTCACCAAAGAAATTAATTTTCTTGCTAAATTAATTTTTCTTTTCCCCAGAATTTGCCTATCAGCATCTTTTATCTGGGGACTTAATGAATCGTCCGGTGCCTTGATGTTGTGATTTCCTTGTTCTTTAATTGCTCCATGGATCTATGAGGGCCATTTTCCCCTATACTAGTATACATTGTAACCTGCTGGAGGCCAAGGATGTCCCTCACATTTCCTCACCTGACAAGTTACTCATACCATTCTTTTTTTTTTTTTTTAATATTTTTTATTTATTTATTTGACAGAGAGAGATCACAAATAGGCAGAGAGGCAGGCAGAGAGAGAGAGGAGGAAGCAGGCTCCCTGTCAAGCAGAGAGCCCGATGCAGGGCTTGATCCCAGGACCCTGAGATCATGACCTGAGCCGAAGGCAGCGGCTTAACCCACTGAGCCACCCAGGCGCCCCATACTCATACCATTCTTATAACCCTCCTGAGTGAGTGGGATTTTATGGCATACGCTAATGGGTGACACTCCCACAGCATGCCTAGTATAGGTATGGCACAGAGGCACGCTGTGGGATTGGAACAGCTCCACTGCTTCTTAGCTTTGTAGCAAATGACTTGTGTGTGCATTGGTTTCCTCATCTGTAAAAATAATAATAGTTAACAATCATTCGACACTATGTGTGAAGCCCTGTTTTAAATTCTCTCACTGTTTTAATCCCTGAGGTAGGCACTATTATTATCCCCATTGTATAGATGAAGATATTAAGACAGAGAGAATAAGTAACTTTCCCAGAGCTGCAAAATCAACCAGAAACATTGGGATTCATATTCAGGCAGGTTGAGCTTACATATTCAACATCTAAGGTGCACTGCCTCTCATAAAACTTAAACCATATGGTTATGTAAAGGATTAAACCAATTAATACACCTAAAGCATTTAAATTATTAAATACTGAATTTTAAAAGTGGTTGACACATAGCATGCACTCAATAAAAGTCCACTGTATTGTGCTTAAATATAGGTCATTATTTAGGTTCCAAAACTCCTCTTTCTTTCTCTCTCTCTCTCTCTCTCTTTTGAGAGGATGAGAGAGAGAGAGTGCAGGATACAGGGAGAGGGAGAAAGAGGATCTCAAGCAGGCTCCACACCCAATGCAGAGCCTGATGTGGGGCTCCATCTACGACCCTCAGATCATAACCTGAGGCGAAACCAAGAATTGGAGGCCTCACGTCTGAGCTGCCAGGCACACCAAGGGTCCAAAACTCTTAATGAATTTAGACAAAATTATCCATATAATTAGTACATGCCAACACCATCTCTGTCCAGAGGGAAGCTTATCCTCTAATGAGAACTGCATACATATGTAAAAAATAGATATATATTAAGCAAACCTATGTTAAAAGTGACACTAAATGATAGGAAGAGCCCAGAAAAGCTGCAGGTAGCAAGTTGCCCTATTCAGAGAGAGTCTTATCTCATAGAGGGCTATAGAGCTCCTTTTAACATGTATCCAAGACGACTCTGGTGTAAACTACTCATGAACTACACTTTAAACATATTCATTATATAGGCTGTGCCTGAACAAGTATCACAATCGGATATAAGACTGTACTTCTGTAAGTACAGAGGGGCTGAAAAGCACAGTGGAAACACACAGAGAGAGGTCAGCCTAAGATGAAACCAGAGCTTAGAGGGAACACTTCTCGGGGCGGCCTCTCATTCTAAGAGGAGGATATCAATAATTTACTCAGAAACTCATCCTCCAGCTCCGTTAAAAGAAGAATAATGACACAAATCAGAAAAACTAACAGAATTAATATTTTATCAGTTCCACTATGTTCTCTAAGGAGCCCAAGTGTTCTGCACATTAATAATTGAGTCTCCTTAAAACCTTCAGAACCATTGTGAGCAAGAAGAGCAGGGTATGTGAATACCATTTAAATAATCACTATTCCATTTTTTTACCCACAGTCTTTTCATGCTATTTCTTTTGTTAGTACAAAGAGATGACCAGTTCCTGAAGACATGTAATGGATATATGTACTCATTCCTTCCTTGCCTAATTTATTCACTCATTCTATAAATATTTATTGAATATATAATCCAAGCACAGTACTAGGCCCTCGGGATAGAAATATGATCAAAGCCTAACGAAGATGACAAAAATAAAACATATAAGTGTTTTCTATGAAATAGATCCAAAGTAGAGAGAGAGAGGCTACAAATTACAGCACGGATTCAGAGGAGGAGGTGGTCAATAGCATAAATGGGGAGTATTCCTGAAAGCTTTCAGAGAGTAGTAATAATCTCCTTACAGTCAAATCTAATGGTAAATTCCTCAAACAAGCTGCTGCTTCTAAGCACTATCCAATACTTCTGTCTAGAAACTTCCTTTCCCCTAAACTTTTGTTATATGACCCTGAATATGATTGCCTCTAACTTCCCATGGCCCCCCTTTCCCAATTCCATTGACAGCACCTCTGTTCAGGCACTTTAATGTGGTTGTTTAATGGTAGTTGTTTCTTTTGATTTGAGCCAGAGTCTCTTATTCCAATTGTCCAACAGAATTACTGCAAACAACCTCAAAAATATACAGGTGTTCCAGCCTTCCTTTGGTTCTTCAGTTTTGGGACCTAGATATAGGAGTCCTTTGGTTTCATTTTAAGCTCCTAGGTGATCCTCACAAGATTTACAATAAGCTGATGAAGACTTCCTTCCTCTTACTGCTCCATATGGAGAGTTCATTTTCATCATTCTCTCCCAATGGCTCTCCGAACTGCCTGGAGTTCTGGGACTGGAAACAGTCATCAGGCTGACAACCATTAAAATAGGAAGTGGCTGTCCTACTCTTTTCCATCCAGGATACCCTCAGGTCAAATCCACCATGCCCATTTGGAATAACAAAACTGCCTCATACTCCGCTTGTCTTTGGTCACTTGTGTAAGACCTTCTGTTCATCTGCCCTCTGTTCATCTATCATTTTTCCTCTTATTGTGCCCCTAACCTTCCAAATTTCACAATGAGATCTTGTGGAAACTTAGATTCATAATAAACAAACTCTTCACTAATTCTCACACCCCATTACTTAAGTGAAATTTGCCCATTTCTCCTAACCCTGGATCTCCTATCCTAACTAAAACTTCCCAGTCAGCATTGCCTTCTTTGTTTCAAATTTATTAGAAATTTAATAGAGATGGCCTATTCTTGCTATTTCTGATTCTTCTCTTCACATTTGTTCATTAAACAACTACAACTTGGTATCCAGCATGACTATTTCCTGAAACTACTCTAACAAATGATACCGCTAACTTCCAACGTGTCAAATATAAAGAACGTTCCAATTCAAAATGGCACCCCTTTGGCAATTATGAAATAATATCTGTGGGACATCTATTTTTTTTATCCTACAAGCTTTAAGGTTTGGAATTATCACTGACTTTTCCATTACTTTTTATGTAAAATAAATTATCTAATTCTATAATATTTTATAATTTATGAATTCATCAAAGTGTAGTTCTACTCTACATAATAGATGCTGCTATTACAAACAATATTCAAGTTTAATTCTCTTTACTCTTATTCTCAGAACTCTATTCTAAGTTCCAATGTCTATTAAACACCTCCATGTATATCTTTTAACTCCAATGATTTTCTACCTACATTCACCTGCTTAATGTTATAAAGATAATCTTTCTCAAACTGAATTTTTATTGAATCTCTCCCCTGCTTTAAGAAACCTGGCCACAATCAATTCTAACTGTATAGCCCAATATGTACTGCTTTCCAGCCAAATCTTCATTCACCATACCAGTTTAGCCTCATCATTTGACATTTTCTGACAGAGTTCTTCACATACTATGCATATCTTTCTTCTACTTTGTCTCAACAGCTTTGTTAATACCTTTCTCTGAGTTGAATGTCATTCTGACTCCCAATTCTTACCCATCACTTCCTTTGAGATCCAAATAAATATTCTCTTCTATTTGACTGATGGAACTCTTGCATGAGTTATCTGTCAGCATCTTGTATAAAGTTTTCCATTTATTATTTGGCAATGGCTTTATTTTGATTACTAATCCTACCTCTTAAAATAAATTGGAGTGGCAATGACATATGGTGGCATAGACCATAGTGGAACTTGGGCAAAAGCCACTGCTGAATTTATTTTATCGTCTGTTAAATGTGAATATTTCCTACCTCACAAAGTTGATGTGAGCATTAAATACCTAATGTATCTATTATGATGGCTGGCACATAGAAAATAGTCATTAAATAGTAACCATTATTACATCTGCAGTCTTTCCAAGAGGTAGGAATTTCTCTTCAGTTTGTAACATTTCATGCCACAACTCTTTGTGCACCTAATTCTGAAGTGTATACACAGAGAAGGTCCTATAGCCAAATATAGGGTTACTAAGTTAATGATAAAAGTTCGAGTAACTATGGGAAAATTCCATTTGCAAGTTTAGCTAGGTTTTTGTAGAAGTATAACCTGATCAATTAAAAGAAATCTCTCAAGAAACTGGTCAGGATGAAAATTTCAGGATTGAAAATGTCATTTGTATTCCTCTGTTTACTTAATCTTCTCTGCAAGCCAGTTTTAAGTCCCAAGCAAGATACAAAGGATTTTTGTTCCTGGAAGAAAAAAAATCCAGAATGTAGAATTCTTTGTCTTCCTAATCTTGACTAATTATTTAACACTTTTCCAGGTGGGTGTCTTAGTTCTGGAATGCAGGTTTCACCAAAGACCTCACTCTTAACCTCATTTATATAAGTAACAATACACAGACCATGATTCTTTCTTTTTCAAGCACAAAACATTAACAGACAATAAAAACTGGTAGATCACTTGGTTATTAAAGATTAGGGAAAAGGGTGCTGGGTAGCTTAGTTGGTTAAGTATATGACTTCAGCTCAGGTCATGATCCCAGGTCCTGGGATGGAGCCGTGCATCAGGCTCCCTGCTCAGCGGGAAGCCTGCTTCTCTCTCTCCCTCTCCCTCACCCTGCTGCTCTGCCTACTTCTCCCCTCCTCCATAAATAAATAAAATCTTAAAAAAAAAAAGAAAAAGAAAAAGATCAGGGATATCTCTGATGAACACAGATGCAAAAAAGTCTTAACAAAATGTTAGCAAACTGAATTCAATAATACATTAAATGGATCATACACCATGATCAAGTAGAATCTATTCCAGGGACACAAGGCAGGTTCAACTTCCACAAATCAGTCATGAAGTAGGTTCATGAAAAGATGCTCAATATCATTAATGACCAGGAAAATGCAAACCAAAACCAATGAGATATGAGATACCACCCCACACCTGTTAGAATGGCTATTATTAAAGACAAGAAATAAGAAGAGTTGACAAAGATGTGGAAAAAAGGGAACCCTTGTGCACGCTTGGTTAGCATGTAAACTGGTATAGCCACTATGGAAAACAGTGAGGAAGTTCCTCAAAAATATAAAACAGAACTACCGGGGCACCTGGGTAGTTCAGTCAGTTAAGCATCTGACTCTTAGTTTCAGCTCAGATCATGATCCCAGGGCCATGACCTCAGGATGGTGAGATTGAACCCCAAGCCTGGCTACTCAACATGGGGTCTGCTTGTCCCTTTCCCTCCCCCATCCCCGCCCTTCTCTCACCGTCCCTCCCTCAGCTCTCTCTCTCTCAATCTTCCTCTAATAAATAAATGAAATCCTAAAAAATAAATAAAATAAAATAGAACTACCGTATTATCCAGCAATTTCACTTCCAGGTATTTATCTGAACAAAATGCAAACAGGAACCCAAAAACATATATATACCTCTAGGTTCATTGTAGCACTATTTATAATAGCCACCATCAATAAATAAAGAAAGTGTGGTATATATATATACATGGAGTATTATTCAACCACACACACAGAAAAGGAATCTTACCATTTGCAACAATATGGATGGAACTTGAGGACATTATAAGTAAAATCAATCAGAGAAAGACAAAAGTCATATAATCTCACTTAGATGTGAAATCTAAAAACAAACTCATAGATTGGTGGTTGTCAGAAGCAGGGTGTGCAGTGGGAGAAGCGGGGTGAATAGGTTTACAAGGTGAAAGATAAAAAGCGAAAGATGAGAGAGTGAAAAGTGAAAGAGGTAAAGAGGTCAGACATGATAAGGGTACAAGAAGTACATCATAGTACAAAACTATGATGAGTAAGAAAGAAAGAGCATAGCCCCGTAAGGAAAGTGCAAGCCTCAGCACAGAGTTCAGCTCTTGTGAGTGTATGAAGTTAGGTTATAGACTTCTGGGACAGGAAAAAAATAAAATAAAATAAAATAATAAGAAAGAGAAAAAAGTTATTAGAGATTAAATTTTTCAGTAATATTTGTATCCCCTCTTTTATTTATTATTCAGAATTGAGGCCATCATCAACAAACATAAAGGAAAGCTAGTCACAAGTGAAACATTTATAAATGAATTAAGCAGTACAAAGAAAAAATTTTAAGTTAGTCCAAGTTTTACAAATATGCTAATGGAAGCACATTTCTGCTTTGTGTTACATATTTATCACTCAAATACAAAATATACAATTTTTAATGATTTATTGTGTTTATTTTTAAGATTTTATTTATTTATTTGTCAGAGAGAGAGAAAGAGCCAGCGAGCACAAGCAGGGGGAGCAGCAGACAGAGGAAGAAGCAGGCTCCCCACTGAGCAGGGAACCCCATGAGGGACTCGATCCCAGGACCCTGAGATCATGACCCAAGCCAAAGACAGCCGGTTAACCTACTGAGCCACACAGATATCCTCTTTAATGATTTGTTAACCAACATTAAGCAAAATTAACAAAGGCATAGTAACAGAATCCTTTTGGCTAATTTTAGAATCTGGATTGCATTTGGTTTCCCACATTATCACCATTAGGCAACATAACCATAAGAAATCCACTGAACAATACTTGAGCAATGGAAAAATAATGAACAGCAAATTAGTTACACATAAAATTATTAATGAAATATGCAGTAATGCTTCCAGAACTCACAACCAAACAAGTCACAGTTTAATTACTGTCTTCTATTGTCAGCCTTTCACAAAATGAGTTAATAAAAGATTTTCTTTTCATTGTCTCAAAATGCCTATGTAATTCATTTGTTTGAAAAAAATTACTTTCTCAAGGAAAATCAATTGCAAGTTACCAAACACATTGCACAAATACATATATTTTTTTAAATGTTACACCAGGAAAAATATTTCTACTTCCTCCTATGACAGTGTCTAATAATTGCTTTATTAATGGCTTTCAAAAATTTCCTACTGGAAATAAATTAGGATGGTTTTCTTTCATTTCTTGTCCCTGAAAGAAATCTCATCTCCTAATTTTCCCTTTCAGGCCCCACATATATTGGCTTGGTTATAAGCAGACTTCTCCTGAGCTAAAAAGAAAAAAAAAAAAAATTCTGATTCCTAGAAGGTTTCTTCCTCTTTATTCTCTAAATCTACCTTGTGTAATATGATACCCACTAGCTATTTGGAATGTGGCCACTTCAAATTGTGATGTGTATGAAGTACATACTGAATTTTAAAGACTTCATACTAAAAAATTAAAATATCTCATTAATAATTTTATAATGATTACATGTTATTTGATAATATTTTAGATATATGGGGGTGAATTAAACATACTAATTTCATTTGTTTCTTTTTACCTTGTTTATTGAGTGAGTTTTGGCAATTTATGGTCTTTAAGTAATTGGTTCGTTTCATCTCAGTTTTAGTTGAATTTATGAGCATAGAGTTGTTCATAGTATTCTCATTTTATACTTTTAGTGTCTGTGGCATTTACAATGACACCTCATGCCTCCCACTTAACACTGGCCATTTTGCTTTCTCTCTTTTTTCTTTCTCAGTTAGGCTAGAGGCTTATTGATTTCCTTGACCTTTTCAAAGAGCAATTCATTTCCCTATTGTTTTCCTGTTTACAATTTCATTGATTTCTGCTCTTTATTCTTTCCTTCAGTTTGCTTGCTTTGGTTTTAATTTGCTCTTATTTTTCTAATTTCATAAGGTGGAAACTTAGATTGTTGATTTGAAACATTTATCCTTTTCTACTACAAGTATTTTATGTTCTAAAATTTAAATCTGGCAGTTAGAAAATTTCTGGCAGCTAGAAAAAAGCCAACATATGTTGGCTTCCATGTGCTATTTGCATTATAGATTTGTAATTGTTGCTCCTTAATAAGTATAACACACTAGCCAAGTGGGCTTTTTTCCCACTACATTAATAAAAGTTTAACAGCCTATGGAATCACTGAACCAAAGAATCGTGAGCTCTCAGAAAGCAGTGAGCAAAAGCCTTGGGTAGTTTGGGTTTTTCTAAATTCAATTATTTAAAAATTTGGGATATGTTTTAAGTTGAAAATTAAAGTTTAAAAAAGTGTACTATGAAACTGAGTCTGAGAGCTTGTGATTCTTCAGAGTTCCCTGTCTACCGAGTAACTGAGCTTTTTAAAAAGAAAACCAGAAAGCCATCTACATAAATATGAGTAATGGAGTTGAAAGGTGAGATTGCCTCTTCTAATTTCACTACCTTGACTCAGGGCCTGAAATTTGTACCATGGAAGCCCCCTTACTGCTCCTCTGGCCCAAAACCTAGAGCTTTGGTTTAATTACTCCGCCATGCAGTTCCCATCATGTGTCTGCAGGACCAAACAGTGGGGACGACAGAGGGAGGAAAAAAGCAATGCAAAGTCACTTCAAGCTCTGAGACCGTAATTCCTCAGATCAGAGAGGGCTCTCCCCTTCCCAGAGGTGTAGGCACCGCCTGGTGGCCTCCACCTTCTCCATCACAGCTGCCTCTAGGGGACTGCTTGGGCTAAGGAAAAAAGAAGAGCAAAAAACAAAAACAGAAGCAGGGTATTTCCTCCCTTTCTGTATTACCAAAGGAAGCCCGCTTTCTACTGTTCAGATGTGAAAGAAAAGACTCTCCTAGAGCTTTTTCTGCCTACCTCTGGGCATACTTCAGGGTATCAACTTGCCTTTAAATCTAAGTTGCGCCACGCTGGAGGAAGAAAACAACAACTGTTTGGTGGTTTGGGGATTCTGATCTCTTCCCCTGATCTACCTGCTAGCTCTTACTTTTCACCATGCTCTGCATACACACATTCTGCCAGGGTTTATAGCTGCCTTTAATGGAGATAGGGTGAAGTGTGTTTACTCCATCTTGCCTGGAACTGGAAGCAGTATTCCATTTTCAGACACCTTTTTTTAAGATAAAAATTCTAATCTCACTTAAATCCCTGAACCTCGAATATGTGGAGGGAGAAAGAGGAAACAGATAATTTGGAAGACTGGGTTAACCAAAGAATCAGAAGTTTGCCTTATTCTCCTGAGGACTAATAGCTTTATGAAATTGTCAAGAGAATGATACAGTCATGCCATTTGAAAAACTCTTGAGTTTTGAACATTTATATGTTATGATATATCTAAGACAAAATCTATATTTAGAAAAGATACATCCTTGGCTAAGTACAATATACAGTTGGGTCTTTTCTAGAGCAGAAGGATCTGTTGACATCTGGATAGAATGCAAAAAGGGTATTTCTATCTTAACATTCAAGCTAACTCAGCAGTACTAAAGATTGAGAGTAGGTGTGAGTGGGTCCTGTGCTACCATTTTTATCTCTGCTCTCCCTCATTTGAATTTCTTATACCCGAGTTTTGTCCTGTCAGACCAAGACCCTTTTTGTGATAACCGATAAGGACTATAGGTTCTACTTTAATGAAAATTTTTGTTTGTAAATTTATATTTTAAATAAGCACCATTTTCTAAGTAATAGCCTAGAGACTATAGGCTTATGACCTAAAAAAAAATACTAGTTATAATCCTGACTTTTGACCCAGATTCAAATAAGAATGTATTTGGCGATAAATAACAGAAAGCCCAACCAACATTGGGTTAAACATCTGCGAGTTTACCTATGTCACAGCAAGAAGCCTGGGACTCAGTATAATCTTCCACAGTATGAAAGAGGCATAAATGGTCAATTTATAAATGTATTCCCCTATTGTTAGACATTATTATTAAATTATTCCATTAAATTATTAAATTAAATTATTCCAATTAAATTATTTATTAAAATTATTAAATTATTCCATTAAAAACATGTGGAAAGGTGCTCAATATCATAGCAAAGGCATTTTCATATCTATATCCTTACTAGTGTTCTCATTTCCAAGGACAGATTCTAGGAAGTGAGGTTGCTGAGTCACAGAATGTAAGCAGTTTACATTTTAATGCTTGCTAGTTTCCAAAATGATTGTGTCAGTCCAAATTCTCACCAACAGTATGGTAGAATGTTCTTTTCCTTATATTCTCACTGTCACTGGATATTATGACTATCTTGAGTTTTTAATAGTACATTAAGCAAATTATTTTTTTTTAATTATTTAGTTTTGCTTCTCAGGCTATTACTGATGTTGAGCATCCCTTTTATATGTCTATTGGTGATTTGCCCCTCTTCTGTGAATCGTGTATTTTTTATTGATTTTACTGGGTTTTTTTGTCTTTTTGACTTTGTTATCAAAATGAAGGATTGTAATTCTTTAACTTTCATATAAACTGCAAATGTATTTCTCCCAGTCTATTGTTTATCCTTTAAATTTGTTCTACGGTATCTTGAAAACTCATATTCATCTCCAGGACAGCCAAATATCACTTTCTCTGTCAAGTTTCCCCTGAATTCCCTGGCAGTTAGTCATTCTTTCCATACTATACCCATAATATTTTGTGCATATCCCTGTGTGCAGAATTATAACTACAAACCTTTTTCTCCTGTTCAAAAACTATACCAAAATGAAAGTCAAACAGACTAACATTATAATAGATATATTTTTGAACCTGCTTTCAATTTTCTAAAAGTAAATCATTCACAAACTTCAGAATTTTCTTTTCACTGATCAGTAGTACAATCATATCATCTTTCATTTTAGAAAATCTTAGTCCCACTTCTCAAGTGTCTCTCCATGAAAACTCTTATTTTCTTCTTTCTATACCTTTTGTTCATGAGTATTGACTTCAAAATCTCCAGAGGATACCACTCTTGTTGTCACCCTCTCTTCTAGTTATCTATTGCTGGTGACAAACTGCTGCAAATTTAGTGGTCTAAAATACTTATTTACTTTGCTCACAATTGCCAACTTGAGCAGGGCTCAGTGGGGAAGATTTTTCTTTGCTCCACACAATTCAGCTGGGAAGTTTAACCAAGCCTGGAGAATCTACTTCCAAGATGGCTCAGATGGCTCACTCACATAACTCGCAGGTTGGTTGGCTGTTACCCAAGATCTCAGCCAGGGCTGATGCTGGGAGCCTCGGTTCTTCTCCACATGGGCCTCTCCACAGTGCTACTTGACTTCCTCACAAGTTGGCTGGGTTCCAAGAGTGACTATTGGAATTACAGAAAGTAAAAGCAGCCAGTCTTTTGACACTGAGTCTGGAAACTGGTACAGCATTATCTATGCTGTATTATTTGGGGCAAAGCAATCTGAGAGTCTCTCCAGTTTTAAAAGAACGGACACATCTTAGTGGGAGGAGTGCCTAAGAATTTATGGTCCACTTTAATCTATCATAATCTTCCCATGTACTGTGTCCTTCTAATTTTGTCAAAAAAGTTTCAGTATTTGATATAACCAAGCCATGCACTATTCCCTACAGAAATACAAAAGATGCCTCTCTCTTTCTTGCCAACTATTTGTCACTTGGTGTCCCAGCCCAAATCAATATGGTGAGTGACGTGCTCCTTACAGGCCTATCAGCTTCTGCCAAGGAGTCAAGTCCAACCTAACTACTGAGCCAAGACAAGGGATAAGATAATGTCCTCTCCCAATTTTTTACTCTACAGTCTCTGTACCTACAAAATCTTCCACTTACAGAATTTCTTGCCCTCTAACAGACCAACTCTCATCAACATTTCATTAAGTATAATCACACTCTGAACTGGTGCTTAATCTGAATTACTGATGAATTATTTGTGATATTTGCAATACTAATGTGCCTTAACTTCATGTCTGAGAAGCCTATTGTCATAGACTCCCTCTTTAACCAACTTCTCTTATACAAATAATATTCTATCAGATTCTCCATGGCACTCTTCAATCTAAAGAATTTGAATTTTATTTCACTGTATACCTCCATAGTACTCACTGGAGTTGAACATCTCAGAAAAGAAATATCCTATGGGGTGCCTGGTTGGCTCAGTGGGTTAAGCTGCTGCCTTCAGCTCAGGTCATGATCTCGGGGTCCTGGGATCGAGTCCCGCATTAGGCTCTCTGCTCAGCAGGGAGCCTGCTTCCCTCTCTCTCTCTCTGCCTGCCTCTCTACCTACTTGTGATCTCTCTCTCTGTCAAATAAATAAATAAGAAATCTTTAAAAAAAAAAAAGAAAAAAGAAATATCCTATAGACTAGAAAAGTGCCAATGAGGAAAGGAAAATCACTAGGAAGTTTCACTGTTTCATAATTGTAAGAATACTTTTTTTGTTGTTTTTTAATGGTAGAAATTCTCCATTTTCAAATGTATAAAAGAAAAATTAAACTGCCTACTAGCTCCTATTCCCCTAGGAATAGCCTATCTTATTTCAGTGATTTTCTTCAAAATAATCAGTGAAAAATATGGCAGGTACTTTATATGTGTAGAACACTAAGATACAGATCCCTTTGAGCCACAGAAAAAAGAATTCTTGTGTACTGCTGATGGGAATGCACAGTGGTGCAGCCACTCTGGATGGAAAATTTAGAGTTTCTCAAAAAGTTGAAAATAGAACTACCCTGTGATTCAGTAATCACACAACTGAGTATTTACCCAAAAAATACAAAAACACTAATTCAAAGGGATATATGCACCCCCCTGCTTATTGCAACATTATTTACAACAGCCAAATTATGGGAGTGCCTGGGTGAGTTTTGACCTCAGCTCAGGTCTTGATCTTGGGGTCAAGAGTTCAAGTCCCACACTGGACTCCACACTGGGTGTGGAGCCTACTTTAAAAAATTAGTTAGTTAGGGGCGCCTGGGTGGCTCAGCTGGTTGAGTGGCTGCCAGCGTCCTGGGATCGAGTCCCACATCAGGCTCCTTGCTCGGCAGGGAGCCTGCTTCTCCCTCTGCCTCTGCCTGCCATTCTGTCTGCCTGTGCTCGCTCTCTCTCCCTCTCTCTCTGACAAATAAATAAATAAATAAAATCTTTAAAAAAAAATTAGTAAGTTAAAAAAATAGCCAAATTATGGAAAGAGCCCAAATGTCCATCAACTGATGAATGAATAAAGACGATATGGTATACATAGACAATGAAATATTATTCAACCATTAAATGAATGAATTCCACAGGGCACCTGGGGGGCTCAGTGGGTTAAGCCTCTGCCTTTGGCTCAGGTCATTATCTCAGGGTCCTGGGATTGAGCCCCACATCTGGCTCTCTGCTCAGTGGGGAGCCTGCTTTCCCCTTTCTCTCTCTCTGCCTGCTACTCTGCCTACTTGTGATCTTTCTCTCTCTCTCTCTCTCTCTCTCTCTCTCTCTCTGTCAAATAAATAAATAAATAACAAAATCTTTAAAAAAAAATAAATAAAGGAATGAAATCTTGCCATTTGCAACAACATTGTTGGAGCCAGAGAGCACAATACTAAGCAAAATAAGCCAATCGGAGAAAGATAAATGCCATATGATTTCACTCATATGTGGAATTTAAGAAACAAAACAATTGAACAAAGGGGGGGAAAAAAAGACAAACCAAAACCAGACTCTCAACTATAGAGAATAAAAAGATGGTTACCACAGCAAAGGTTGGTGGGGATATGGGTGAAATAGGTGATGGGGATTGGGAATACACTTATCTTGATGGGCACTGTGTAATATATGGAATTGCTGAATCACTCTATTTATACCAGAAACTAATATAACACTGTATGTTAACTACACTAGAATTAAATTTATAAAAAATTTTTAATATTGGAATTTGGAAGGTACAAATTAATCTTACCTCTCTCCCCTCAAGATTTCAAATCAACTGAAAAATTGACATCAAGGTCAGATATGGGTCAAAATAGCACCTCTCATTACCATAAAACTGGACCAAAGAATGGGCTGATTTGACTTTCTATTTTTTCTTCTTAAAATCTAGTCCTTGGGACCTGCCTGTGAAGAGAGTTGGGTCTGAGACACAGACATACATTCAGCTGCCCTAGAGGGTGAGATTGCAGCCTGCCTCTGCCAGGCAAGGATTTCCAACCAGTTCAGCGGCAACAGTCAGAGTAAAGAACATGTGGCCCATGAGTAGACAGTGTCTGCAGGTAGACACCGCGAGGTTGGCATCCCCATGGCTGCCACTTCTTTCCCTAGTCTCACCAATCAGGTAACACAAGGCCCCAACCCCCTCATTCCTGTAGGGAAAGAGGAGAGATGGGTGAAAACATCTAAGAGAGTAGCATTTCTGAGAGGGTAGAATTTTCTGACTTGTGAGTCTATAGGAAAATAGGGAAAGAGTAGAAATGGATATCCTATATGAAGTAAACATTCAGGGTAAAATACTGCTATGATGCAGATAATATACTATAGGTTAGTTCTCTTCCAATACTGTCCTAAAGGGTTCCATCACATTCTCAACATACTTGTTAAAATTTTCTCTAGTATGTAAATATATACAATTAAGTCACACAGATTTACTTTATTCTTCATTCTTTTTTTTTTTTTAAGATTTTATTTATTTATTTGCCAGAGAGAGAGAGCGCACGCGAGCGAGCACAGGCAGGCCAAGTTGCAGCAGAGGCAGAGGGAGAAGCAGGCTCCTCACCGAGCAAGGAGCCTGATGTGGGACTTGATCCCAGGATGCTGGGATCATGACCTGAGCTGAAGGCAGCTGCTTAACCAACTGAGCCACCCAGGCGTCCCTTTATTCTTCATTCTTAAAGGACTTTATTAGGAAAGTAAAAAGACAACTCAGAGAATGGGAGAAAATGTTGGCAAATCATATACCTGATAAGGGATTAATATCCAGAGTATATAAAGAACTCCTAAATTCAACAACAAAAAACAAACAACCTGATTAAAAAGTGGGGAAAATACTTGAATAGACATTTCTCCAAAGAAGATACACAATTGTCTAAACACATGAAAAAGGGGTTAATATCATTAGTCATTAGGGAAATATAAAACAAAATCACCATGAGATACCACTTCACACACAGTAGAATGACTATAATGAAAAACACAGAAAATAGCAAGTTTGGACAAGGATGTAGAGAAATTGGAACACATGTATGTTGCTGGTAGGAATCTGCTCCTAAATCTAGTAATATGTACAGCTGATGTGAAAAATTTTTGGTGTTTCTTCAAAAAGTAAAATGTGCCCCAAATAACTGAAAATAGGTATTCCAATACTTTATGCCAATGTTCATTTTAGAATTATCTATAACAGTTGAAAAGTGGAAACAACCCAAGTGTCCATCAAAGTATGAATGGATAAATAAAATGTGGTATATCCATACAATAAAGTATTAGTCATTCATAAAAAGGAATAAAGTTCTGATGCATGCTACAACATGGATGAATCTTGAAAACATTACATGCTAAGTGAAATAAAGCCTACCAGAAAGAACATATATATGAGTGAGTCCGTTTATAAGAAGCACCTAAAATGGACAAATTTGTAGAGGCAGAAAGTAGATTTGAGAAAGTAGATTTGAGAAGGCAGGGATAGGAGTCATTACTTAATAGGTGAGGAGTTTATATTTGAGGTGAAGAAAAAGTTTGGGAAATAGTGGTGATGGTTGCACACCACTGTGAGTGTAATTAATGCCATAGAAATGTATACTTAAAAATGGTTGAAAGTGCAAATTTTATGCTATATATATTTTACCACAATAAAAAAATTTTAAGTACTATATTCTTAGTAAATACTCAAGTTTATAGTAGAAAAATCACACTATCCCTTATGTATAGTAAGTTTTAATAAGACTTTTAGCTTTACTACTAATGTATTTTGACTATTCCTCATACATTCATTTCTAACTAAGTAAATGGAAATAGGACAAAAATAAGTATTCCCTGGGTTAGAAATTTAGTCAGAATCAGGGAACCCATAGATTTATAAGTCAAATCAGAGGTGAAATTTAGTATTCTATACTCAAAAGGGTCATTCTTCACTGAATGCAATTATGGTATATGTACAAATACAGGAGCCAGTGGCTGGACGTTTGTTTGGTTTGTATAATTCCTTTGGACAGTTGCGAGGTAGTTATTTTTAGACAGATGCTGAGGAGAATATTCTCAGCATCATCCTTAACATAATTCCAATTCCTCTTTCCTCCTAGAACCACTTAGAAATGTAATGTTGAGACCAGCCATAGGCAAATCTTTACCTGACTTAAATCTCTCTCCCTGTTCCCAAATGTCTTCTTTCTTATTAGAAATAATTTGAGTATGGTTTAAGAATCTAGATGACTTTCGGGAGTTAATGTTTTTTCCACATGATTATGTTTTGACCACTGAAACACAGGGAAATTTTTTTTCTGGACATTCCACTGGAATTAAATGTTATACTGCCGAAAGGAAAATAGCATCTTCAGGGTATAGACATTACCAACATTAAAAAAACTCATGAAAGTTCTGTTTTTCCAGAAATTTCCCTTTTAGTCTAAGCTACTAGTGTTTGAGATATCCAAATTCCTCTGATACATTAATTACTAGCAGAATATTTATGCCACTTTTTCTTTTAAAAGCAGCAGGTATATACATGTATCATCGCAAATTTTCTTTTTTTAGGTGTTTGAGGGTAACTGTTTTTATCATAATTTTTCAAATGAAAAACCTGAGGCCAGAGAGGCTAACTGCTATGCCCAAATGAAAGTAGACCCAGCGCTGAACCCTACAGCCTCTCAACACCACTTACACAGCATTCTTCTTTATAATTAGAACAAGTTGCAAGGCTCTGTGCATAGGAAAAGGACTGGAATGAATATTAAAAATTAAATATTATTGGCTTATTAAACTACTAATGTTCTTATCATTCAAGAAGCTCATATTAAAACTAACTTGGATGCAACAATTTTGTACTACAGGTTTGTGCCTACGCTGACAGCATAATAGCTAATAAATTGGTTAAATTCATGGTAAATTCTATACATCAGCAATATGGAATTTACCTTTTTATTATATTATTTTTAAAATTGTTTTAGACTTTATTTATTGATTGATTGATTCATTTATTTATTTATTTGACAGAGCGAAAGAGCACAAGCAGGGGAACAGCCACAGGAGAGGGAAAGCAGGCTCCTCGCTGAGCAGGGAATCTGACTTTGGGGTTGCTTCCCAACATCCTCTGGGATCATGACCTGAGCCAAAGGCAGCCACTTAACTGACTGAGCTACCCAAGCTCCCCACCCTTTTATTTTTTTAAAAAGTTTTTTTGTCAGCAAATCTGGAACAGACTTCAGATTCCTTGACTTCTTTTTTTAATGAATAACATTGGAAGATGATTCTACTACTTAAAATTTCTTTGGGGGATGGGTGGTTAAGTTGATAGTGATAGATGGGGTTGAGGAAGGTATGGGAAATGGACATAAAGAGGTCACGACTAGAGGTCGACATGAAGCCAAAAGGCCTTTTTACTGAGACCTCATGTACTTAGATCCACTCACTCACAGAGAGGGAGAATGGCCCCATGATCCCATGGCACACTATGGTGAGATCCACAATAGATATGAAGCTTTGGTCTATCATCTCCCTTCATTTTACAGTTAAAAAGCCTGAAGTCAGGAAGGCTAGTCCATAACCAGGAGACTAGCATGAAAGGACAACAGGACTTGGGAATCTAGCACCACAAGCACCTGCCAAGTATGGATCCTGTTAAATGGGAAGCTCTCTCCCTCACCACCCCTGACCCCACTGAGCTCCTAATTGATTTAAGTATGCAAATTTAAGCATAGCTGCTGTGGAGCTGAACTATTTTGCCTAAGACAGCATTACCCCTGAGTTGTGCGGTCCTGGACAGGAATAGGGGTGGAAGAAAGGAAGGAGCCTAAAAGACCCAGACTTCCATGAGCTTCCCTACCACTCAGATTTCAGTAGTAGACTTGCAAATGCTGACTGGGCATGAAGTGTTAGTGGAAGTGTTAGGGGAAGGGATGTGGTTTCAAGTCCAAGTTAACTTCAAGCACAAATAGTTGGCAGGTATATAAGAGGGAACTGGGGACACAAGAGACCATGAGAAAGTAAGCCTCTGGGGACAAGCAGGAATTTTGAGGAAGCATTGGGTTTCCACAATTCATGGAATTCAGTTTATTTGTATAGCAGCCACAGCCAGACTTTGAATTTTCAGCTGAATTACACTAGTTAGGGGCATAATCAGAGCTAAAACATAGATCTTTTGATTCCTGGTTCAATGTTCTTCCACATCATAATGTGTTCTTTTCTTATATACAAAGAACTTCCTGGTGGCCAGGGATTTCTACTTTGAAAAGCAACCCAGAGCCCAGAGCCTAGAGCCCAGAACCGCCTAAACAGGAGAATAAATTCTGGATTCTAACGGCTCCGTCCTTCAGTACTAATTCTTTCTTCCACTTTCCAGTCTGATGTACCCAATTAATTTTACTACTCTCCAATCAGGAAACCACTGTCTGTATATATCAGATGCAGTTTAGATCTGCTCCTAAATCTAGGAAGCAAGTATAAAATCCAGGCTAGATGTTCAAAGAAGCCAGTACTATTAAAGCACTAAAAACACGGGTCATTGCTGGCTACCTGTTCAAACCTCTTTGATCTTAGTGAAGGCATTCATTTACCTAAAAGAGTTCTTACTCACAGGGCTGGCTGCATCCCTGGGCTCCATTTTTAGAAGGGGACACCACTTGGGGTTTGAAGTGACTTTGTCTTTCGCTATTTTGAAATTTTTAATAATTTGATTTCTAAATTGGTGTTTTGTAAGTAAAGTCCAAAGGGAAAACAGAGGAAGTGCTGGGGATTGGTGCCTTATCTCACATGGGGTCCTGCCTCCCGGAGAGTCTCTGCTATCCTTTCTACTCCCCTCCCTTGTTCAATGACCTCTGCCATCTGCCCTGTGGGGTCAGGGCACAGCTGGGGAAAGGCTGGGATCAGGCCCACACCCTGTGCACTCAGCCATGGCCAGGGCCTAGAGACTGTGAGGGTGTGCCCTCGGCCAGCGTGTATCCCATATCTGAAGGAGCTAACAGTAAATAGCAGATAAAATACAATGTGACAGGTCAAGAAAAAGTTTTTTCTTGCTTTTTGAACAGGAAGCCCACCTTTTTATTTTTCACTAAGCCCCACAAATTATGTATCTGGCCCTGAATTAGTATCTTACCTGGCAATCTCAAGCTAATGTTATTTTTAGATTCTGAACTAAATAGCCACACAAATATGGAGTAATAACTCTGATTTTACTAAAATTATTATTTGGTTTCAAGAACTCTTAATATTAAATACAAAATCAGATCTCTTCAACAGTTCAACAGAAGGAAAATAAGCTTCTATGTTATTCTTGCCAGCAGGTATGATTAACAACAGGAACTTTGGATCTGTTCTGGCGACTTGACAGTATAATGGATGAAATGGAAAAATGATGGAATTTTTTTTTTTTCACTGAGACAGCCAGGAAAAAAATTAGTTATTTCTTCACAGTAAAAATAGTATCACTCCATATTTTCTATCACATTAGGGAAAGTTTTTAAAAAATCTTGTCACCTCTCTCCAATCCTGGTATTTGCTCATAAATAACTATAGCACTTTTCCATTATCTATATGGCACTATATTTAATGGCAATAGGACAGTGATGTCAGAGGAATCAAGAGGAAGTATAAGAAATGGACATTTATTTATTTATTTATTTATTTATTTATTTTTGGCATCTGCTTCACATTTTAATGTCTTACCTTGAGCTTGCCCAAAAGAAGTTCATGATCATGAAGAAGCTTTTTGGTCTCATCTTGACTGCTACCAATTTCTAGAAGATTGGGCTGTGATTCAGCCAATTGAAGTTGCACCCACTTGCCACACTATAAATAAAAATGAAACAAAATGCACTTTTAGTTCCTCTTGTTTCTTCCTCTTTACCCCTCTTTTTTTTTTCCTTCTTTCTTTCCTTTCTTTTTTACAGTTTCAGTTACACTGTGAACACTTTTTTTTTTTAAAGATTTTATTTATTTATTTGATAGAGAGAAATCACAAGTAGATGGAGAGGCAGGCAGAGAGAGAGAGAGAGAAGCAGGTTCCCTGCTGAGCAGAGAGCCCGATGCGGGACTCGATCCCAAGACCCTGAGATCATGACCTGAGCTGAAGGCAGCGGCTTAACCCACTGAGCCACCCAGGCTCCCCTACTGTGAACACTTTATTCCTTCCATAGAGATAGGCCTTACTGACATTGAAATCTAACAGGTTTGATATAAATCCATGCCCTGTCTTTTCCTTTATTCTTAGCATAAATTCTTTTCTCTTGGCATACTGTATTTAAATTAAAAATTCTCAAATGAAGAACAGATACAATAGATTAGGTATTAGTGACTATTACAAAGTTATAGAACATGTTACGCAATTGTACATTATCTCTCACAAAACTTAATTCCATAAAAATAGTGAGATTGCACCTGGGCAAATAGGATGCAAGCTTCACCAAGGGAAAAAGGTTTTATAAATGGTATTTAGGCTGATCAGTGTCTTTACATTGACCTCGCTGGTTCAACTGGTAAGAATAAGCAGCAGAGGAAGCAACAGATTTTTATCCTACATTAAAGTAAAAACATAACATTTTCCAATTTTTGTTGTTCAGTAATCAATAATATATGTATGATAATGTCAATAAATTTAGATGCATGTGAAACAGCTGTATGAATGTGGCCAATTTGTTTCCAACATGTAGGACACTTTCGCTGCTCCAATATATAATTCACCGTTGCACTTCCTGAGGAATTGCTTTTCTAAGAAGCAGCAACTGATTAAGCAAGAGGAACCGTTAAAAGGCACTGCACAGGAATAAGCAAATTGCTGAAAAGAAATGAAAAGAATGTGTAGCTGGTCCATATCATGAGTGCCCTAAGACCATTTGGAAACAAACCCATACAGACTAGACACCGACACTTCTATTTCTTTAAGATGGACTTTCTACTCTGAATAGCTTGAGATTTATTTTATTTGGGACAGGATTTAGTTAAAGCAGTGAAGGGTGGCCAGAGGGAACATTCTTAGAAACATGGTCAAGTTAAAATAAGTATTTCCAGCATAATTTGGGGATTTTTTTCCCCCCTGTATAGTCAAATGAACTCTGATTCTCCTATAATTTATCCCATACATATTATCCCTCTTCCTGCTCTAAGAAATGTTTCCTATTTGAAGGAAAGAAAAGTTAACTTCTTTAAAACAATGAGTTTGCCTCTTTTCCCTCGCTGGCTGTAATTTGTAGTTACTCAAATCATCATAAAATCACATGTAAATCATCAGTTTTTGCTACCTCTGCTTCAGGCTTCTTTCCGTGTCCACCCACTGCCTTTGAAAGGACTTGAGGGCCAGGGAA
Organism: Neogale vison; assembly: GCF_020171115.1. Lineage (NCBI taxonomy): Eukaryota > Metazoa > Chordata > Mammalia > Carnivora > Mustelidae > Neogale > Neogale vison. The sequence goes on from NC_058093.1 coordinate 74,938,807, forward strand.
TCATCAGAGGTGCTGTTTACATGGGGCTGGTTCTCAAGAGCACTGGGAATCACACCAGTAGGAGCACTTTACGTTCAGTGATCTAGAGGGAATCGTTTTGCTCAGTATCAACTGCTGTTGTCCTGTTACAAATTTTCATATTAATGTAAAATTCACAGCAATTAAGTTAAATTAAACAGGCCTCAGTCACAGCTTCTAACAAAGGCCAGAGAAATCAGGTTGATGAGGTCCTGAAAGTAACTGGATGGTGAGCACTGGCTTATTTATTTGCCTTGTTCCCTTCATTAAACACTGAATTCCTAAAGTAGTGACTTGTCTAAATCCAAGCACAATGCTTCAGGGGTTTTTGCAAGACATTCCATAGGAAATAAAATCGTGGATGTCTTCTTCAACCTAAAGGTATGTGGCCATCATAGCAAACCAGCAAATTACTTGACATAAAATATGCAATAGCCCTAAGCCTCAAGTGTTTCAACTTCCTGCTGATAAGGACAAATTTGACGCCTGCCCTTTGCACCTTCCCTGGCAGGGTCTTCATTCTCCCAAAATGTGATAAGGATTCACTAGTGCCTTTACCATGGCAAAAGCAGTGCTGCCGAGGGCACATGTCTGAGCCTGCCATTAGGTGTTCCCGGCCCTCCATCGTGTTTGAAATAGCACCAGCCCGTTTCTACTGGGAACTTCCTCTTCCCTCCTCCATCAGAGCCACTCTCAAAAATCACTAACATTTCACAGGTCCACCTGACTCTCCAGCCTGGTAATCATGAACTTGCAGTCATGAGTAGCTTGGCTTTAAAAATAAAATTGAAAGTATATGGTAGAGTTTTTTGTTTTTGTTTTCATTAAGCTGCTACAGATGTTTTCTGGCTAACTGAAAGAGAAACCATAGTGAATTGCTGAAACTTGTAAGTAAGACGTACTTGCTGTGCTATTTTCTATATGCTGAGTCCTGCCGACTATGTGGAATGTTCTTTAGGATTATTAACACCCTGCAAAAAGCCAGCTGCCACAGAGAAAAAAGAAAGTTGTCTTACCTTTATGACAGCTATCACGATTTTGGAGTCCCCAGCCTGAACAGCTACTGAACTGACTGTTGTCGTAGAAAACTCCACATCAGGACTTCCTTGGCTGGACATGGCACGTTAGAACCAGAATTTATACTCTGGACAGCCTCTGGACAGATGTGTGTCTGCTGGTCATTTCAGAAGGCAGTCACTGGGGTTACTTGGATTCATTCAGGGGAAGAGCTCAGCTCATACTGATTACTCTGCCAAAAGGAAAGAACAGGAGGTTAAAAATAGACAACCCCATTGAGTTTATCACGAGAGGAGGAGAGAGAGAAGAGAAGGGGAAAGAATCGCCACACCCCTGGTATGGTAACACTAAGTGCCTGATATTTTTGTCATTATCTTAAATGGGGAGGGCAGTTTCTAGCTCTCTGCCTATCAGCTGATGTTTAACAGCAAATGGGAAAAAAATTACATCCTGACAACCCAAATTCATTTTGCCATTGAATCTATATGGTTAGGGTGGACTTTGAAACCAGCCAGTCACAGACCTAGATATCAATCCTTTCAAGATTTTTAAGTCTCCTTTATGCAAAGAAAACCCCCCAAAATGTACTTTAAAAATAAGTTCTAGCGTGTATTTTGGGATTAAGCCACAGAACTGCTTATAATTTTAGATTAATTTGCTTTTCTAAAACTTACTGCCTTTTGTCAAATGAAGTTTATGAGGCATGGTCACATTTTCTCAGGGCTTCAGATTTCTTAGGGACATTTTAATAATATTTCAATAAGCAATTATCAATAGAGATCTACCATTTCAGGATTTCTTTGTGACTACTTTACTCCATTCACCAGCATTTTCCAAATTCAATTATCACAACTAACAGGAAGTAATATACCTTGTTATTACCTTTAAATAGTAGCAAGAAAAACAATTTCTTTTGTTTAATTAAGGGTTAACTCTGTATATTTTACTACAATTTTTTTTAAAAAAAGATAATAATGTATGTACTTCAGGTTTGGTTTTTATTCTTCTCTACACCCCTATGCAGGAAAATTATAGACAGCTTCAAATCAGAGTCCAAGATTGGCAGATTAATCCTCTTGCTAGAAACCCAGCGTGTGTCACAAGTTGTCTGTGGTATTAAACAGCAGCTGTTGGATTCCCTGTCAAAGAACAGCTGAAAATAACCTGTCGTTTAGGTCAGAGGTCAGATGCAAATACATCAGAGATACTGACTCCAAAGTTGCTAGAGCTGTTAGAAACCTTTGGGACAAAGCCAGAATGGAGGATAAAGTAATAAACAGAGTTAAACTAGTCCACTCACCGTTTAATCCCTTAGGTCATTTCAAAAGCATGTTCAGGTTCAAGTCTCATGTTCAGAAGACTGAGTCAGCACCACTGCTTTGTTTTGCTAAGGTTCATGATAATATTCTTGAGTCAAGGAGGGAAAAGTGCTTTCACATATACTTCGGTGTTCAGCGATTGTTTTTGTTTCCCACAGTATGTCATGGCTGCTCTGTAGTTAGATAGCTCCGACCCAGGTCCCTGGTCTCAGCATCTGTCCGCTGGCTAGCAAGATGGAAACCACGCCTGGATCCCAGAAACTGGGATTCACAAACTATCTGACACTGTGAAAGGAGAGGTTGGAGCAAGCTCTGGAGAGTAGCCACCAAGAGATACCAGGATGTAGAAAATATCATAAATACTTTCATTTCATGGCAGAAATGGAGAACCAACCTGACCTCTTTGTTGAGTTTGCCTCTGTGTCGAAGGCAAGCTCCTTCTGCTTGAGCAAGTAGTTAGTCCAAACAAAACAAACCAAACAGAAAAACCAGTTTTCCGCTAATTGCCCTCAAGAACAACCAAGAGTTGACAACTGTGTCACATAATAGCCACACCCTAAACTAAAATGCCCAAAGGAGTATTGCTTAAATCTTTGTGTACCTTGCCACCTGGAACAGCAAACAGTGACTTGCAAAATACACAGTGCACTTTTACTCCAAGTCAATCTTACTGTTAGAAACTCAGTGTGTGTCCAAAAAAGAAAAAAAAGAAAAGAAAAAAGAAACTCAGGGTGTGTCCTAGTTGTATATAAACCTTCAAGAGGTAAAGGGACATTCGGTCAGCAGGCTGCAAAGACAATGGCTGGGAAAAAGGGGGTCATGTTCATAAAGCCCCACCTAGGGTGGATGATGGGTGTGGAGGGTAGGCTGGAATGTGTGGCACTACAGGTCCACACCAAGGAAAAAGGAACAGGGAGATGCCGAGGACAGAAAATATGCCTGAAAGTCTGGTGAATTCTAAGGTTTAAGGGCAAAGGGAATTAGAAATATTTAAGACTTTGTTAAAAGATTAATCCAGCTCTTTAGCAGCAAAGGTGGTGCTTTTTTCCGTGCAGATGACCTTTCTCTGTTAATTAGATGGAGCAGGGCTCGGTGTTGCGTAAAGAAATCGTTTCCTACGTTGGGAGACATAGACGATAATGCAAACTGCATACATGAATTTAAGTGATTTCGGACTAATATTTTTTAATTCAAATTCTTGGCTTTAAAACCTTTAAAAGGCTTGACTCACTATTGTCTCCTCTTCCCTTGCTGTCTTTTCAACTTTTTAGTCCTTTCCCTTGCAGAAGCTTTGTTGTTCAGATCTCTCTATCCACATGTAGCTCATTTTGAACTTTTGCCGTATTTCTTCATCTAGCATAATATTTAATCATAACTTGCACTATTAACTCTGGGAAGCAATTTGGAAAATAGTGTAAAATATATTGTACTAAGAAAATTGGTACACTACAATTAGATGGCCTTTTTTTTTTTTTAAGATTTTATTTATTTATTCAACAGAGAGAGATCGCAACTAGGCAGAGAAGCAGGCAGAGAGAGAGGAGGAAGCAGATGCCCCCCTGAGCAGAGAGCCCGATGCGGGGCTCAATCCCAGGACCCTGAGATCATGACCTGAGCCGAAAGCAGAGGCTTAACCCACTGAGTCACCCAGGCGCCCCAGATGGACTTCTTTTTTAAAAAAAGCTTTTTGAGATACAGTTTGTTTATACTCCACCTCCCCTATCATCACCAAAAAAACAAAAACAAACAAACAAAAAAATCCAACCAATCAAACAAACAAAATAAGCCAAAACAAAACAAAACAAAAATCCTTACAGGCAGTCTCATATCCTTTGAAGTTTATGGAGGGTCTTACAAAGGTTATTATGCCTTCTCTGTTTATCCTTCTGGGAAATGCCTGTTTTTATACTAGCTGAATTTTAGTGAAGTATCTTTCATGAGAATATATCAAAAACTATAACTGGATTCTATAGAGTTACAAATACCATTTCTTTTCCCCAATTTCTTTTATTATGGTAAAATACACATAACATGAAATTTACCATTTTAACTATTTTTAAGTGTACAGTTCAGGGATATTAAACACATTCATTATGTTGTACAAGAATTACACCCACTTATCTCCATAACTCTATAACTTTTAACCTTGTAAAACTGAAAATCTATACCCATTAAACAATAGTTCTCCATTCCCTCCCCCCCCAAACCCCTGGCAATCACCATTCTGCTTTCTGTCTCTATGATTTGGACTAAGAATTCTAAGTACTTCATATAAATGGGATCGTACAGTATTTACCTCTTTGTGACTGGCTCAATGCACTTAGCATAATGTCTTAGAGGCTCATCCATGTTGCAGCCTCTTTCCTTTTTAAGGTTGACTAATATTCCAGTGTGTGTGTGTGTGTGTGTGTGTGTGTACATCACATTTTTGCATATCCATTCATCCATCTATGGACACTTGTACTGCTTCCATATTTTACCTATTGTGAACAATGCTGCTATGAACACGGTATACAAATTATCTGAGATCCTGCCTTCAATTCTTCTGTGTATATACCTAGAAATGGAATAAGTGTATCATATGGTAATTCAATTCTTAATTTCTTGAGGAAATACCAGACTGTTTTTCACAGTGGCAAATAGCACATTTTAATAATATATAATTAGCTGGTAGTTTGGAAACTTTATCATGTGATTTTTTTTTAAGATTTTATTTATTTATTTGAGAGAGAACATGAGCAGGGGGAGGAATGGAGGGAGAGGGACAAGCAGACTCCTCGCTGAGTGTGGATCCTGAGGCAGGCAGGGCTTGATCCCAAGATATCAAGGTCAAGAGCTGAACCAAAATCAAGTCTGATGCTTAACCTACAAAGCCACCCAGGCAACCATCATTGCTTATATTTTAGCTTGGTCTATGGCTATGATGTTAAAACAACACATTTTCTTTACTAGAGTATATGTGGGGTCTGCTCAATTCTTCATAGAGAATCCCAGGTGTTTGTCTTAATCAATACTATAATTAGTTAAATTAAACTTTATATAAAGACAAATTAGATAGACCTGACATAAATAAAGCAGAATGAGTCTATTTATCCAGGTCAAAAATTCAAGGCAAAACTTTCTCTGCTATCATTATTATTAGCAATAAAAAATAACAGCTACCATTTAGTGATAGCTGTTACATGCCAAGAACTGGGACAAGTGTTTTATACTCTATTCCATTTAATCCACATATGGCTGGAAGACTTATTTTCCTGACTTTATAAATCACACATACACACACACACAGGGATTTACTGATATCTACCACCCCCGTCTAAACTTTTCTGCCTGGGTTTCAAAGCTATCTACGGCCTGGCCCCTCCCACCTGCTCAATGACATTTACCATTTTTACCAGTCCCCCAGGATCATCCTTGGTCTCTTCCTTAATTTAATTGTTCTTTGCAGGGACATCATCCTCTTCCTCCCTTCATCTATCAGAATTCCTCTCATCATTTAAGACCAAGATGAATTACCAATTCCTTTTGAAAGTTGAAATACCTGCCTATAGTCCTTTTTTCTAAAATTTGACTATTGTCACAATTTAATAATTATATGTTTATATTGCAAACTTGCTTTGTTTTCTAACAATTTCATTTCCACTAGTATTATTTCCCAACTATATTTGAAGCTTCATATGGAAAGAAGCCATGTCTTAACATTTTTGGGGGTCTTTTCAGACCACCTCACAGGGTCACTGTAGAGACTAAAAGAGTTGCTTACATAAAATGCTTGGAAGACGACCTGGTATTTAGCAAGGGCCATAGACAGAACACAACACTATGCACAAAACTGATGCTTATAAATATTGGCTAACTGATTAAATCACATTACATATAGAAAAAATGACACTTTTAATACAATTCATTCAGTCAGTATTTATTCATGCAAATAGTAGTTATTGAGCATTTGCTATATATACCAGGCACTTATGCATTAGAAATATAGGAGTAAATGAAACAAGGGTCTCTACCCTTGAAAAGGTAACAATCCAGTAAGAAAGATGATGTCTAAGATGACAACAATATCCTAAATCTAGTAAATGCCAAAAATTTTGAAATGGATTATTAAAATTAAGATGAATTGAAACACATGCTCAGCAACCCAAATGGATTAAAATGTATTAGAAAGATATAAGATATGCATTACCAGGGAGGAAATTATTTTACTATAATCAGATGGCAAAAGCATTTCAGTGAGTCATCATTTCTAGAATAACATCTTTACCACTCCCTTTAGCCAAAATTTTCCTAAGTCATTCTGTGTATTATTTAATATTCCTCCTCATACTTCTAGTTTATTTTAGATTACAAGCACTATCAATTGCCATCCATAAGTAAATGGGAATTGCTCTTTCCTCTTAAAATAGCCTCCATTCTAGTCATCAGTTCATTCTTCTATGCATGTATCACTTGTTCATTCATCGAGTATGATAAATACCCACTAAGTGTCAGACACTATTCTAGATGCTAGGCACATGGTAATACACAAAGGCCATTCACTGATGGAGTTTTCGTTCTGGTGGAGGGGACAAAACCAAGCAGGAAACAAAAAGTACACATATAATTATGTCAGAATATAGTAAGTGTTATGAAAAAAAATAAGGCAAGGTAAGAAGAGAACAGGGGAAGAGGAATACTATTTTACAGTGGCAATTATTTTTTTTCCAATTTATTTATTTTCAGAAAAACAGTATTCATTATTTTTTCACCACACCCAGTGATCCATGCAAGCTGTGCCCTCTATAATACCCACCACCTGGTACCCCAACCTCCCACCCCTCCGCCACTTCAAACCCCTCAGATTGTTTTTCAGAGTCCATAGTCTCTCATGGTTCATCTCCCCTTCCAATTTACCCAAAAGCACATACCCTCCCCAATGTCCATAACTCTACACCCCTTCTCCCAACCCCCCTCCCCCCAGCAACCCACAGTTTGTTTCGTGAGATTAAGAGTCACTTATGGTTTGTCTCCCTCCCTATCCCATCTTGTTTCATGGATTCTTCTCCTACCCACTTAAGCCCGCATGTTGCATCACCACTCCCTCATATCAGGGAGATCATATGATAGTTGTCTTTCTCCGCTTGACTTATTTCGCTAAGCATGATACGCTCTAGTTCCATCCATGTTGTCGCAAATGGCAAGATTTCGTTTCTTTTGATGGCTGCATAGTATTCCATTGTGTATATATACCACATCTTCTTGATCCATTCATCTGTTGATGGACATCTAGGTTCTTTCCATAGTTTGGCTATTGTGGACATTGCTGCTATAAACATTCGGGTGCACATGCCCCTTTGGATCACTACGTTTGTATCTTTAGGGTAAATTCCCAGTAGTGCAATTGCTGGGTCATAGGGCAGTTCTATTTTCAACATTTTGAGGAACCTCCATGCTGTTTTCCAGAGTGGTTGCACCAGCTTGCATTCCCACCAACAGTGTAGGAGGGTTCCCCTTTCTCCGCATCCTCGCCAGCATCTGTCATTTCCTGACTTGTTGATTTTAGCCATTCTGACTGGTGTGAGGTGATATCTCATTGTGGTTTTGATTTGTATTTCCCTGATGCCGAGTGATATGGAGCACTTTTTCATGTGTCTGTTGGCCATCTGGATGTCTTCTTTGCAGAAACGTCTGTTCATGTCCTCTGCCCATTTCTTGATTGGATTATTTGTTCTTTGGGTGTTGGGTTTGCTAAGCTCTTTATAGATTTTGGACACTAGTCCTTTATCTGATATGTCGTTTGCAAATATCTTCTCCCATTCTGTCAGTTGTCTTTTGGTTTTGTTAACTGTTTGCTTTGCTGTGCAAAAGCTTTTGATTTTGATGAAATCCCAAAAGTTCATTTTTGCCCTTGCTTCCCTTGCCTTTGGCGATGTTCCTAGGAAGATGTTGCTGCGGCTGAGGTCGAAGAGGTTGCTGCCTGTGTTCTCCTCAAGGATTTTGATGGATTCCTTTCTCACATTGAGGTCCTTAATCCATTTTGAGTTTATTTTTGTGTGTGGTGTAAGGAAATGGTCCAATTTCATTTTTCTGCACGTGGCTGTCCAATTTTCCCAACACCATTTATTGAAGAGGCTGTCTTTTTTCCATTGGACATTCTTTCCTGCTTTGTCGAAGATTAGTTGACCATAGAGTTGAGGGTCTATTTCTGGGCTCTCTATTCTGTTCCATTGGTCTATGTGTCTGTTTTTGTGCCAGTACCATGCTGTCTTGATGATGACAGCTTTGTAATAGAGCTTGAAGTCCGGAATTGTGATGCCACCAACTTTGGCTTTGTTTTTCAATATCCCTTTGGCTATTCGAGGTCTTTTCTGGTTCCATATAAATTTTAAAATTATTTGTTCCATTTCTTTGAAAAAAATGGATGGTACTTTGATAGGAATTGCATTAAATGTGTAGATTGCTCTAGGTAGCATAGACATTTTCACAATATTTATTCTTCCAATCCAGGAGCATGGAACATTTTCCCATTTCTTTGTGTCTTCCTCAATTTCTTTCATGAGTACTTTATAGTTTTCTGAGTATAGATTCTTAGCCTCTTTGGTTAGGTTTATTCCTAGGTATCTTATGGTCTGGGGTGCAATTGTAAATGGGATTGACTCCTTAATTTCTCTTTCTTCTGTCTTGTTGTTGGTGTAGAGAAATGCAACGATTTCTGTGCATTGATCTTATATCCTGACACTTTACTGAATTCTTGTACAAGTTCTAACAGTTTGGGAGTGGAGTCTTTTGGGTTTTCCACATAGAGTATCATATCATCTGCGAAGAGTGATAATTTGACTTCTTCTTTGCCGATTTGGATGCCTTTAATTTCCTTTTGTTGTCTTATTGCTGAGGCTAGGACTTCTAATACTATGTTGAATAGCAGTGGTGATAATGGACATCCCTGCTGTGTTCCTGACCTTAGTGGAAAAGCTTTCAGTTTTTCTCCATTGAGAATGATATTTGCAGTGGGTTTTTCATAGATGGCTTTGATGATATTGAGGTATGTGCCCTCTATCCCTACACTTTGAAGGGTTTTGATCAGGAAGGGATGCTGTACTTTGTCAAATGCTTTTTCAGCATCTATTGAGAGTATCATATGGTTCTTGTTCTTTCTTTTATTGATGTGTTGTATCACATTGACTGATTTGCGGATGTTGAACCAACCTTGCATACAGTGGCAATTATTTTGCAGTCAATACATTGTACACCTTAAGCTTATAAAATGTCTTATGTCAATTATACCTCAATAAGGCTGAAAATAATAAATAATTGGAATACTAATATTTCTAAGTGTAAAGTTTGTGTTACCTCAAAGTATCTTCAAATATCTCCACAAGAATTTAAGTACTTGAAAAACAACTTTCAAAAAAAACCTTTAAAAACCCAATTAATATTACAACACAGTTTAGTACATGATATACCATGAGCAGAAAGGGGAAGTAATGGATTAGCAATTTCACAGATTAAACCACAGAGTGTAGTAGCTTAAAGAAGGTTGGAAATCACTATATTAAAATATAAATGGAAAAAGTGGAAAGGTGAAGGTTAGTGGATTCAGATATTCAGGGAGTCACTCAATGTTTAAACATGGTCCTCTATGCCTCTACATTTTATCCAATGTAGCAGGGTTCTTTCCCTGATAGAATGTCTTTTAACATAATCGGGTGTCCTAAGAGTCACCCTTCAGAACAGTGGATGGTTATATGAGAAGATAAGAGTCTTAGTCAACTTGATTTTGGAAAATTAGATTTCTTTTGTTTTTCCTAACTGTTGCTAAACTCTAGTTCAGGCTGAGAATTTCCAGCCCAGAGTAATCCCCAGGGAAGCCTAAAGAGCAGAAGTCCTTCCAGCTGCTTGGGAAGCCAGCAGTGACACTGAGGGTGAGCTGTCACTTCTCTAAGCAGTAAGAATTTTTGCCAAGGAAGGAAAAATATTATAATGTAAAACCCAAAAACATGAAAATCAAATACCCTATACAGGATGGTATTATCCATGGATTCTAAGCAGGAAGCATGTAAAGAGCTAAAAAGAAAAAAAGTTTCTTTATAAAATATGAGGTTTTAGTAAGAAACATGAAAACATAAAGAAATGAATGTAAATAGTATATATCACACATTAATAACATATGTATGTGTGCAGATATGTGCATTATATACAGTAAGACTCTTTCAAGTAGTGTTATGATGGGCTTTTCTCAGTTATATGGGGTGATGTTTCGTAATTTACTGACAGTTTGTTGGCATTGGTTAATTACAAAGCCAGGTTTAACAAAATTCTACCATAGGTTATATTCTTTAAAACTTAACGGAGTTTCCAAAAATTTATTGTATGGACTTTAAGATCTGCATCCTTGCTCCAAGTGAGAATGCCTCATACCAGTGTTCACACAGAAGCCCCTTGCGAGGAGAATCTTCATTTTTGTTAATACGTCACTCACCCAATCGAATCCAACATGAAAGGCAATGATCGCTGAGAATGTCCGGAAGGATAAAGAAGTTACCAACACCTGCAGGAAAAAAGATATTCATATACTCCAGCTTTTAGGAAAAACAGGAAACAAGATGAGAGAAACTCACAGAAACCTGGAAATCAAAAATGGAAACAAAAGTAGCAGCTCATTTGTGCCACACCCCACACAACTCATACCACCCTAAGCAAACCAGTTTCCTATCACAAATTCCACACTCATAAAGGAAGGACTTCAAAAGCAAAGTCAATTTACTTTATGTAGAGTTTAGATTCTGCTTCTGGCTTGTCCCTGCCTTAAGCTCCTGCTTTCAGTGTGAGCTCATGGCCTCACCACAAATGTTTGCTGACCTGCTGTGCATAGGCCCTGATGTCCTTAATTAGCACCATCCTCATCAAATTCCTTTAGATTTGTAAAACGTGTAACCACTGGGCCTGGCTGGCCCCTCAGCAGCTTTGCACTTCTGTCAGAGTTGTTGAAGAACTGAGGCAAAAGAAGTTCAGTGTCTTATTCAAGTCTATGGACCAAGGGAGTCTACAACCTAGCCTCCTCCCTCTTGCTCCACCACCACAGAGAGTAAGGTCTTCTATCCTAATGTGAAGTCAAAAATTATTCAGATGTAAATCCACACCCTTCACTCTGCTAGTTCACACAGTTGAGCGCTTCCTGGACAGAGCTCTGAGACAGAACCTCACACAAGCATTTTTTTTTTTTTTAAGATTTTATTTATTTATTTGACAGAGAGAGATCACAAGTAGGCAGAGAGGCAGGCAGAGAGAGAGGAGGAAGAAGGCTCCCTGCTGAGCAGAGAGCCCGATGCGGGGCTCGATCCCAGGACCCTGAGATCATGACCTGAGCCGAAGGCAGCGGCTTAACCCACTGAGCCACCCAGGCACCCTCACACAAGCATTCTTAAAAGTCAATAACAGACATACAAAACTCCATCTCTGTTTCCAGTTTTCCCCATTAGAAAACTGAAGATAAAACACACATATGAAGCACTTTGACAAGAAGGCTTTTATAACATAGAAAATACACCAAGCCTAATATCCTGGAAATGCCAAGAACCCTCTTAAAGAATTTCCCAAATCAGGGTGCCTAGAGGGTTTAGTCTGTTACACATCTGACTCTTGATTTTGTCTCAAGTCAGATCTTAGGGTTGTGAGATCAAGTCTAGCGAGCCTGCTTGGGATTCTCTCTCTCCCTCTCACTCTGCCCCTCTCCTTCATCTCTGAAAAAAGAAAAAATAAGAATTTCCCAAATCAATGTGAGCAATCACAATACGGAATAGTTTTATACATGGATGCAAATTAACAGCATAATAATAAAACTGCTTTGGGTTTGTGTCATAGTTCTTACTTTTTTTTTTGGTTGTTAAAATGAAATTACATTGTTAAGGAATTTATACATAGAAGAGTGGAAATCAATTCTTCTAGTAATACTCACCATAGGATTGTTTAGTAATTTTATAGGCATTTGTATAAATTATGCATCTGTATAAACTATGCATAATTATGCTTAATTTATATACATATAAATTATTAAAAATGATTTTCATTTTTCCTATACTTCAAATATGAAATAAAAACATCTGCTGGGGGTGCCTGGGTGGCTCAATCAGTTAACTGTCTGCCTTCAGCTCAGGTCTTGATCCCAAAGTTCTGGGATCGAGGCCTGTATCAGGCTCCTTGCTTGAAGGGGAGCCAGCTTCTTCCTCTGCCTGCCATTCCCCCTGCCTGTGTTCTCGTTCTCTGTCAAACAAATAATGCCTTAAAAAAAAAAATCTGCCGTACAAATGTCTGCTTAAAATATATTTTATGGAGGGGCGCCTGGATGGCTCAGTGGGTTAAGCCGCTGCCTTCGGCTCAGGTCATGATCTCAGGGTCCTGGAATCGAGTCCCGCATCGGGCTCTCTGCTCAGCAGGGAGCCTGCTTCCCTCTATCTCTCTCTCTGCCTGCCTCTCTGTCTACTTGTGATCTCTCTCCGTCAAATAAATAAATAAAAATCTTAAAAAAATATATATATATATATATATTTTATGGACTTTTAACTTCTCAGATTCCTAATTCTATTTTCCTAATTTCCCCATACTTTACACAGGCATGTTAAATATAAATATTCAAAATAAAATACACAACTTCCTTGGATTTTCATTTTTTTCCATGTACTTCACTGGTACTTAAGAAAAAAAAAAATCCATGGAGAAAAGAAATAGCTATAATTAGCATTTGTTTTTAAATTTGCTGCTATGTTAAATATTCAATCTATATTTATCTATCTTCCATTTTATTGGATTTCTATTATTTATATATTTATATATAATCATATATATTTATAAATATTTATATATAATATATTTATAGATATTTATATATTACATATTTTATATCTATTTCATTTATAATTTATATTTATTTATATTAATTGACATATATTTCAATATACATATATTTAATATAGATAAAATGTAGAGGCATAGAGGACCATGTTTAAACATTGAGTGACTCCCTGAATATCTGAATCCACTAACCTTCACCTTTCCACTTTTTCCATTTATATTTTAATATAGTGATTTCCAACCTTCTTTAAGCTACTACACTCTGTGGTTTAATCTGTGAAATTGCTAATCCATTACTTCCCCTTTCTGCTCATGGTATATCATGTACTAAACTGTGTTGTAATATTAATTGGGTTTTTAAAGGTTTTTTTTGAAAGTTGTTTTTCAAGTACTTAAATTCTTGTGGAGATATTTGAAGATACTTTGAGGTAACACAAACTTTACACTTAGAAATATTAGTATTCCAATTATTTATTATTTTCAGCCTTATTGAGGTATAATTGACATAAGACATTGTATAAGTTTAAGGTATACAATGTGTTGACTGCAAAATAATTACCACTGTAGCATTAGTTAGCACCTCTATCACACATATATAATATACATATATAAATATTAATAAATATATAGATATATTTTAAATATAAAATATATAATCATATATATGTATATATTTATATATACACACACTTTTTTTTTTAGAGCAAGAGATTGGAGGTGAGGGACAGAGGGAGAGAGAGAGAGAGAGAATCCCAAGCAGGCTCCACATCCAGAGCCTGAGGCAGGGCTTGGTTTTACAACCCTGAGATCATGACCTGAGCCAAAAATCAAGAACTGGACGCTTAACCAACTGAACTAAGCAGGCACCCCTGTAGTGAGACTATTTAAGATGTACTCACTTAGCAACTTTCACATATATTATACAATACTGTTAACTATAATTAACCATGTTGTGCATTAAATCCTGAGAACTTACCTTCTAATTGGAAATTGTACTCCAAATTAGTTTGGAAGTTTGACCAACATCTCCCCATTGCTCTGATCTTCCAGCCCCTGGTAACCACCATTCTATTCTGTTCCTGTGAGTTTGGCTTTTTTTTAGATTCCATATGTGAGTTCATACAGTATTTATATTGCTCTGACTTATTTCACTTAGCATAATGTCCTTGAGGCCCAACCAGGTTCTCACAAGTGACAGGATTTCCTTCTTTTTCATGGATAAATGATATTCCTTTGTATTTATATCACTTCTTTATTCATTCCTCCATTGACAGACACTTTGGTTTTTTTCATAGCTTGGCTATTGAGAATACTGCTGTAATAGACATGGGAATGCAGATATCTCTTCAAGATTTTGTTTTCATTTCCTTTGGATATATACCCAGAAGTGGGAATCCTGGATCATATGGTGCCTTTATTTAAAATTTTTAAAGAAACCTCTATCTTCTTTTCCATAGTGGCCTCACCAATTTGCAATCCCACCAACATTGCACAGGGATTCTCTTTTTTCAACAACCTTGCCAACTCTTGTTATCTATTGTCTTTTTGACAACAGCCATTCTAATAGGTGTGAGGTGCTATCTCATTGTTTCGATTTGCTTCTCTCTTACAATAAGTAATGTTGAACATCTTTTCTGTTATCTATCTGTATATCTTCTTTGGAAAAATATTCAGTTCCTCTGCCTATTTTTTAAATAGTTTTTTTTCTTTTTTTTGCTATTGAGTTGTATGATTATGGGTTGGTTTTTTGTTTGTTTGTTTTGGCTATATACTTTGAGTATTAACCACTTTTCAGGTAGATATATATTTTCTCCAATCTGTATGTTTTCTTTTCATTTTGTTGATTGTTTGTTGTTGCTGTTGTTGTTTTGTTGTGCAGAAGCTTTCTATAAGTTTGATGTACTTCCACTTACTGGTTTTTTCTTTTGTTGCTTGTGCTTCTACTGCCATATCCAAAAGTCATTGCTAAGACCAATGTCAAGGAGCTTTTTCCCCTATTCTTTCTTCTAGGAGTTTTATGGTTTCAAATCTTATGTTTAAGTCTACAGGCAACTGAGTTCATTTTTGTGTGTGGTTTAAGATAAGGGTCCAATTTCAATTTTCTGCATCCAGTTATCCAGTTTTCCCAACACCATTTATTGAAAAGACTTATTCTTTCCCTGTTGAGTCTTTTCAGCTTCCTTGTTAAGTATTAGCTGACCATGCCGATGGTGTTTTACTTCTGGGTCTCAAATCTGTTCCATTGGTCTAGGTGTCTTATGACAGTGTCATACTATTTTAATTACTATAGCTTTGTAATATAGTTTGAAATCAGGAGGTATAATGCTTTTCTTCCTCAGGATTGTTTTGGCTATTTGAGGTTTGGGGGGGGTTACATAAATTTTAAGATTTTGTGTTTTTGTGGAAAATGCCATTAGAATTTTGATAGGGATTATATTACACCTATAGATGACCTTGGGTAGTATGAACATTTTAACAATATTCTTCCAATTCATGAACATGGGATATCTCTCCACTTGCTTGTGTCTTCTTCATTGTTTTTCATCAAAGTCTTGTAGTTTTGAGAGTACTGATGTTTCACTTCCTTGGTTAAAATTGTTCCTGTTTTATTGTTTTTGATGCCATTATGAATGGACTTTTCTTTTTTAAATATTTTCTCACTAATGTTTAGAAACACACTGATTTCTGTATGTTGAGCTTACACACTGCAACTTTACTGAATTCACTGATTAGTTCTTCTTTTCTGATTTGGTTACCCTTTGTTTCTTTAAAAGAATTCTCTAGTACTATGTTGAATAAGAGTGGTGAGAGTGGGAACTTTGTCTTGTTCTTGATCTTAAAAGAAAAATCTTTCAACCCTTCACTGTTGCATATGTGGGTTTGTCCTGTATGGCCTTTATTATTTTCAAGTATTTTCCTTCTCTACCCAATTAATTGAGAGTTTTTATCATGAAAGGATGCTGTATTTTTCCAAATGTCTTTTCTGCATCTATTGAGATGATATCATTTTTATCTTTCATTCTATTAATGCGTGTATCACATGTATTGATTTGACATGTTGAGCCCTTCTTGATTCCCAAAAGATAAATCTCACTTGGTCACAATATTCAAAATATATGATCCTTCTAATGTGCTATTGAATTCAGTTTGAGAATATTCTGTTAAAAATTTTTGCATCAGTATTCATCAGGAATATTGGTCTATAGTTTTGTAATCTTTCATATCTCTCTGTGGTATTAGAGAGATGCCAGCCTTATAGAATGAGTTTGTAACTCTCTTTCCTCACCCTCAACATTTTGAAAGAGTTTAAGAAGGATTGGTGTAAATGATTCCTTAAAAGTTTGGTAGAATTTACCAGTGAAAGCATCTGCTCCTGGATTTTTCCTTGTTGGAGGTTTTTGATTACTGATTCAATCTGTTTACTTGTTATTGACTGTTCAGATTTTCTATTTCTTCATAATTCAGTCTTGGTACATTCTGTTTCCAGAAATTTATCCATTACTTCTAGATTAACCTATTTTTGGGTATCTAATTACTCAGAGTAGTCTCTATGATCTTTTGTACATCTGTGGTATCAGTAGTAATGTCTCTTCTTTCATTTGATTTTGAGTCTTCTTTTTTCCTTAATCTAGCCAAAGATTAGTCAGTTTTTTTAATCTTTTTTTTTTAAGAGCTCTTAGTTTTCTTGATCTCTTCTATTGTTTTCTGGCCTCTATTTCTGTTCTGATCTTTGTTATTTTCTTCTTTCTCTTAACTTTGGGTTTACTTTGTTCTTTTTTTAGTTCCTTAAGGTATAGAGCTTGGTTGTTTGAGATCTTTCCTTTCTCTTAATCTTGGCATTTTTAACTATAAATGTCCTCTTAGAACTACTTTTGCAGCATTGTATAGATTTCAACATGTTGTGTTTCTGTTTTCAGTCATTTCAGGATATTTTTTCATTTCCTTTTTTATTTCTTCTTTGACTCATTTGGTGTTCAGAAGATTCTTCTTTGTACTTATAAAATCACTTTTGTCTACCTTGGTTGATAGGTACATGGACAGAATGAGAGGTGATTTGACCAAATCATCAGTAACCAGTGGATTGTGGGTAGATAGGGCTAAGGGTCCAAATAGGCCAGGTCAAATAGGTAGTAGAACATGTAAACAAATAATACTCTTAAACAGAGAAACTGAGTTACTACTGCAATGTGATACCTCCCTCTCATAATTTACATCCAGACTACTTAAGCTTGTGGACATCTGGGTTGTGTAATATTTGGTTAGTTTTCTTAATTTTCTTCTTCATGGCTATCAGGAGGCTTGAGTAAGTAATGTGGCTGAAGCCAAGGTACATTTCCTTCAAAGCCAAGGATACATTAAAATTCATTTCTGAAAGGAAGCTCTTTGGTTTAGAATGTATATTCCAGGATAAAGAGTAGCATGCATTTTATTTAGAATCTCTCCACAAAATTCTATCTCCTAACTACATTTGGACTTGCAAAATTTGCAGAATAAAACAGAAAGACCAGCTTATGGAGAATTACAAGGTAGAAGTCTGTTTTTGTGCCCTCACACTCTGTTTCCTCCTGGTCTCCTCTGCCAGAGCACACACCACCTGTCACGAGCTCCTTGTCTCAGAGCCAACCACACTTGTCCTTACCTGGATGTTAACCAGGGAGCTGTCTCTACCTAATATTTTAGTTGGTACTGACTTAAGTGTGGCATCCTCTAGATGATGCTCCATTTAGGACTCTTAACAAGAAGAGATGTTTTTACATTTGGAGAGTAGACCTACAAAAAGCAAACTTGTGGTCTTGTCTACTCTCTTCTCGCCTATCATAATACTTGTAATTCTTGACGAAAAGCCCAAAAAGAAACAAATGGGTTAAAAACAGAACAGAAATTTGATGGTGATTAGATTCCATGTAAATATTTTTTTTCAACAGGTATTATTGAGCATTTCTGATGTTTTGGGTATGGTTTTAGACACAAGGGAAACATCAGGGAATACACACAGGGTCTTTGTCTTCAAGGACCTTTCAGGCTAAGAAGCTCACAGAGGAAAAATGCAATATACAAAACTGATCATGTGCCAGTTACCCTCCTGAAGATTTGATAATATCATAAAATTACCAGAAAAACACTCTGAGGTATTTACTATTAATTTCACTTTACTGAGGAATTTGACCTGGATACAGTAGATAACTTATCCAGAATTACAAAGTTAATATGGCTCAACAATACCAACAGAACACCAAAAACAGGACTCTTCATCTCTAGCTCTAGAATGTAGAGCCAAAGCTTGTGTAATTCCAAACTTTTTTCTGCTTTCTATGTCATACTGCCTAAAGCAAATTGAATTATGAACAGATGTAGAATCATAAACAAATTTAGCAAACTGGAAAATTAAACATCTATTAACAATTTCAGATATGTCTAAGTAGGCTCTACACTTGTGAATTCTCTTGATCATCAATCCAACTATGGAGAGAATTGGTTGTGATTTGCCACTCTGAGGAGCGAGGTTCCTGTCTCAGTCTGTTTCATCTGTCATTAATGTTGATAAATCATTCTGTTATTGTATGTCTTTGTTTATTCCATGACTTGGGCCTTGTGTGTTTGCATTTTATATGTAAATACACTATATACCTTACATATTTGCAGAAATACTATTGTAAAAAGCTCTGTTTATGTAATACTATTCGTATCATTATTCTGTTCTAATAAATCATCTTGTTGTTCCTCCATTCTCCTCTTCCTTTCCATTTTTTATGTTATTTTCCTGTTTTGTTCTTTTCTCTTGTACTTTTTGTTTTCTGCATTCTACATAGTCTTGTTCTGTCTCTCCATGTTGGCTACTGTGCCCATTCAAGGAATACGCTCCACAGAAACTGCTTCTTCACTTACCCTTTCCCCTATTTTAACCATCCATAAGCATGTAACCCTTTTTTCTTTACTCCCCTAAAACTGCTGGCACCCATGCTCATCCATGGAGTTTTCTTTATTCACTTATGCTACACACAAAAAAAAAATTATTTCAGTAGGAAAGAGCTCCTTCTACACAATACTACTATTTTTTTAAAATTTTGATTTCTCTTTATTTTAAAGGCAGCCTAAAAGTACTGTGGTGGTGGCAAAAGAATAGACACACAAATCAACAGAATAGAATAGCTGGCCCAGAAGCAGACCTAAGAGACTCAAGAACTTAATATATTTTCAAGGAAGTATCAGAAATCAGTGGAGGGACAGATTATTCATTAAGTAATATTGAGAACATTTTGATATTTGAAAAAACTTATCAGATCACCACCTCACAAAACACACTAAAAATGCTCCTGGATTTAAGAATTAAAAGTTAACAAAAGGAAGAAGTAGCAAGATGGAAGAGGAGTTGGAAACCAAGATATGATCAGGTTCCAGGAATTCAGCTAGATAGTTATCAGACCATTCTGAACACCTACAAACTCAACAGGAGATAGAAGAGAAAAAGAACAGCAATACTAGGAAAAGAAAACTGACCACTTTCTGGAAGGTAGGATGTGTGGAGAAGTGAACCAAAGTGACTGGAAATTAGACTGTGGTGGGGAGGGGCAGCTCCCGGCAAGTGAGAGAGCAGTGGAGCACAAAACTGGAACTTTCAGAAGTCTGCTCCACTTGGGACATCACTACAGAGGCTAAGCGGGGGATGGAGTGCTCACAGGGACAGTGTGGTCTCAGGACCCAGGGGGACATAAAAAAGACCAAAGGTGACTGAATGTGGCAGAGCTCCCATGTATCAGAATGGAGAAGCTGGCTACAGAGACAGAGCCAAGCAGTGGGCTCTCAGCTCAGGATTACCCTAAACCGTGATCCAAGGCACAGTCAGACCACTGCTCTTTGAGCAGGGACCCAGCAAGCAGCAGATCCGGGGAGAATCCCCTTCCTTCTCTGTGAGGAGTGGCATGGGAGCACACAGCAGGAATTTGCTGGGTTTAGAGACTCCAAATGGGGCCCTGCACCAGAGATAGAAATGCTCAGTCACAGGCTGGTGAGCTTGGGCATGGCCAGAGACCAGCGAGATGGGAGGGATTGAAGGCTTTTCTCTGAGGGCACACTGAAGAGTGGGGCCCTGAGCTCTGGGCTTCTATGGGGCCAGAAATAGGGAGGCTGCCATTTTCATTCTCGTCTTCCAAAGCTGTATGGAAAGCATTCACGGGAACAAAAGCTACCAAGAGTGAACCTGAGCAGATTGCCTAGCCTGGACCCTGCCAAAGGGGGTACAATTCTGCCTCGGGCAAAGACATTTGAGAATCACTGCAACAGGCCCTTCCCCCAGAAGATCAGCAAGAACAGGCAGCCAAGACCAAGTTCACTGATAAATGAGAACTGTGGAACTCCAGAGCTAGGGGAAAGCAACACATAGAATTCATGGCTATTTCCCCATGATCCTTTAGTCTTTCAAAGTTAAATATTTTTTATTTTATTTTTTCTTATTCTATTTTTTAATTTTTCCTCTTTCCTATTTTAACGTTTTTAAACTATTTTATCCTATCAATACTTCCTTAAAAATCTTTTTAAATTTTCACTGTTAAAGTCATATTTTATCCCTTCATTATATTTAACCTTATTTCTTATACACATATAGGTTTTTTTTTCTTTAAACTTTTGGGATACAATTTCTTCTAATAGATCAAAATATACCCTAAATCTAGTGCATAGCTTTGTTCTACTCTCCAGCCAGATCACATTCTTTCCTCTTTTTTTTAACTAACTTCTTATCGATTCCTTTTTTGGAATCTTTTTAAATTTTCATCGTTACAGTCATATTCTATCCCTTCATCGTGTTTACCCTTATTTCATATATATATATATTTTTTCTTTCTTTCTTTCTTTCTTTATAATTTTGGGAGGCAGTTTCTTCTAACATACCAAAATACACCAAAACTCAAGTGTATGGTTCTGTTCTGTTTGCCAGTCTAATATATATATATTTTTTTCTTCTTCTTCTTCTCCTTCTTCTTCTTCCTTCTTTCTTTTTCTTCTTCTTCTTCTTCTTCTTCTTCTTCTTCTTCTTCTTCTCCTTCCTTCTTCCTTCTTCCTTCTTCCTTCTCCTTCTCCCCCCAGTTTTGGGTCTCTTCTGATTTCATTAATGTATATTTTTCTGGAGTCATTGCTACCCTTTTAGTATTGTTTTTCTCTCATTCATCTATTCTTTCATGGATAAAATGACAGGTGGAAAAACTCACTACAAAAAAAAAAAAAAAAAGAACAAGAGGCAGTAGTGGTGGCTAGGGACCTAATCAATACAGACATTAGTAATATGTCAGAACTATAGTTCAAAATGACGATTATAAGATGCTGGCTGGCCTCAAAAAAAGTATGGAAGATATTAGAGAATCTTTCTGGAGAAATTAAATCCCTTTCTGGAGAAATAAAAGGACTAAAATATAATCAAGGTGAAATAAAAAAAGCTACTACTGAAGTACAATAAAAAATGGAGGCTCTTACTGCTAGGATAAATGAGACAGAAGAGAGAATTAGTGATATAGAAGACCAAATGATGGAGAATAAAGAAGCTGAGCAAAAAAGAGACAAGTACTGGACCATGAGAGGAGAATTCAAGAGATAAGTGATATCATAAGAAGAAATAATATTGGAAAAAATGGGATTCCAGAAGAAGAACAAAGAAAGAGGGGGACAGAAGGTATATTGGAATAAATTATAGCAGAGAATTTCCCTAATTTGGTGAAGGAACAAGCATCAAAATCCAGGAGGTACAGAGAACCCTCCTCAAAATCAATAAAAATAGGTCCACACCCCATCATCTACTAGTAAAACTTACAAGACTTAGTGACAAAGAGAAAATCCTTAAAGCAGCTAGGGACAAGAGGTTTGTCACATACGATGATACAAATATTAGCAGCAGACCTATTCACGGAGACCTGGCAGGCCAGAAAGGACTGGCATGATATATTCAGAGCACTAAATGAGAACAATATGCAGCCAAGAATACTATATCCTGCTAGACTGCAACTGAGAATAGAAGGAGAGATAAAAAGCTTCTAGGACAGGTATTTTCATGGGGGGGGACAAGATGGCGGGGAAGTAGGAGGAGGCGCCTTTTACCCTAAAGTGAGCTGATTACCAACCAAAGAACTCCAGTCACCCATGAAATCAGCCTGAGATCAGAATTATACACGTCTGGATCTCTACTGGGGCAGACGACGCCAGTGGGCAGGTAAAATGGAGTGGGAAGGGTGAACTGATATCAGAAGATAAACAAAAGGGGGAGGGAGCCACCAGAGGCAACCAGTTGGAAAGTAATACCCCTAATACGAGTGAGAGTGCCCTGCATCTGGGGACCAGCATTAACTTGGAGACTGAAAGCACTTCAAAAGAGCAAAAGAACGCGGTGGGGAAATTGTGGGAATCAGGGTGGCTAGTGACAGGGGCCTA
Source organism: Neogale vison (assembly GCF_020171115.1). Classification (NCBI taxonomy): domain Eukaryota; kingdom Metazoa; phylum Chordata; class Mammalia; order Carnivora; family Mustelidae; genus Neogale; species Neogale vison. The sequence continues at coordinate 74,961,405 of NC_058093.1, forward strand.
AGTCCCCCGTCCCAGGACAGCCTCCCCTGGCACTGAGCCAGAGAGAGTGTGGAGGGGAAACCAGGTCTTAGTCCTAAGCCACCAGCACGCCCGAAAACACGTGGGGTCCGGCTCCTGTCCTCACCAGAGGACAGAACGCCCAAGTCCTGCTATACAGCCTGAGATGCGTGCGCCCCTCATTCTCCCCTGAAAGAGGTACACAAAAGCCCGGCCTGCGCTCTGTGACCCGCGCCATTGTTTCAGAGACTAAAATGCGTGCCCCAAATTCTCCCCTGAAAGAGGTGCCCAAAGGCCCAGCCTGGTGCTTTCGGACCTGTGCCCCGTTCTCAGAGCCTGAAAAGCGTGCGCGACCCACAGTCTCCCCTGAAATTTGTGCATGCAAGCCGGGCGCTCTTAGACCCAGAAAGACCAGGCACTCCCAGCCCGGGCCAGCGGGAAAATCTCAGTGTGTGATCCTTGCTTGGAACCTCTCTGGCGGTCTGGAGCTGCCTAGACAGCCGCCACTACCAAGGTTTTGGGTACAAGCAAAAGAATCTGTGTCCCAGGGACCACGACTTGGAACCTGCTCTGCCAGTGGCCAGTTGGGAACTTATTTGGGCTCTGCAGCCAGACTGAGGCTTCTCTCTGAGAGGGAGGCCAGGATGCAGTTTGTTTTCCCCTAAAACTACAAAAACCATCAAAAGCGGTCAAGGTGAGAGGAAAAAAAAAAAAAAAGTGAACAAACGTAAAAACCGCCAGAGAACAAAAACCTGAAAAAAATCAGTTTCCTTAGAGCCCACCCCCTTGAGGGGGGCGGGGGTACTTAACTCAGGGAACCTCATTGACTGAAAACCCACGTGGCAGGCCCCTCCCCCAGAAAACAAACCAAGAAAGGAGAGAAAAAAAAAAAAAGACTACAAGAGAACAACCACCACTACTTCATAGGACAACTTTTGTTTTGTTTTGTTTTTGTTTTTGTTTTTGTTTTTTCCCAATTTATTTATTTTCAGAAAAACAGTATTCATTATTTTTTCACCACACCCAGTGCTGCATGCAAGCTGTGCCCTCTATAATACCAACCACCTGGTACCCCAAACTCCCACCCCCCCGCCACTTCAAACCCCTCAGACTGTTTTTCAGAGTCCATAGTCTCTCATGGTTCACCTCCCCTTCCAATTTACCCAAATTCCCTACTCCTCTCTAATGCCCCTTGTCCTCCATGCTATTGGTTATGCTCCACAAATGAGTGAAACCATATGATAATTGACTCTCTCTGCTTGACTGATTTCACTCAGCATAATCTCTTCCAGTCCCGTCCATGTTGCTACAAAAGTTGGATATTCGTCCTTTCTGATGGAGGCATAATACTCCATTGTGTATATGGACCACATCTTCCTTATCCATTCATCCGTTGAAGGGCATCTTGGTTCTTTCCATAGTTTGGCGACTGTGGCCATTGCTGCTATAAACATTGGGGTACAGATGGCCCTTCTTTTCACGACATCTGTATCTTTGGGGTAAATACCCAGGAGTGCAATTGCAGGGTCGTAGGGAAGCTCTATTTTTAATTTCTTGAGGAATCTCCACACTGTTCTCCAAAGAGGCTACACCAACTTGCATTACCACCAACAGTGTAAGAGGGTTCCCCTTTCTCCACATCCTCTCCAACACATGTTGTTTCCTGTTTTGTTAATTTTGGCCATTCTAACTGGTGTAAGGTGATATCTCAATGTGGTTTTAATTTGAATCTCCCTGAGGGCTAATGATGATGAGCATTTTTTCATGTGTCTGATAGCCATTTGTATTTCTTGATTGGAGAACTGTCTGTTCATATCTTCTGCCCATTTTTTGATGTGTTTGTCTGTTTCGTGTGGGTTGAGTTTGAGGAGTTCATTATAGATCCTGGATATCAACCTTTTGTCTGTACTGTCATTTGCAAATATCTTCTCCCATTCCGTGGGTTGCCTCTTTGTTTTTTTGACTGTTTCCTTTGCTGTGCAGAAGCTTTTGATTTTGATGAAGTCCCAGAAGTTTATTTTCGCTTTTGTTTCCTTTGCCTTTGGAGACGTATCTTGAAAGAAGTTGCTGTGGCTGATATCAAAGAGATTACTGCCTATGTTCTCCTCTAAGATTCTGATAGATTCCTGTCTCACGTTGAGGTCTTTTATCCATTTTGAGTTGATCTTTGTGTACGGTGTAAGAGAATGGTCGAGTTTCATTCTTCTACATATAGCTGTCCAGTTTTCCCAGCACCATTTATTGAAGAGACTGTCTTTTTTCCACTGTATATTTTTTCCTGTTTTGTCGAAGATTAATTGACCATAGAGTTGAGGGTCCATATCAGGGCTCTCTACTCTGTTCCACTGGTCTATGTGTCTGTTTTTATGCCAGTACCATGCTGTCTTGGTGATCACAGCTTTGTAATAAAGCTTGAAATCAGGTAAGGTGATGCCGCCAGCTTTATTTTTGTTTTTCAACATTTCCTTAGCGATTCAGGGTCTCTTCTGATTCCATACAAATTTTAGGATTATTTGCTCCAGCTCTTTGAAGAATGCCGGTGGAATTTTGATTGGAATGGCATTAAAAGTATAGATTGCTCTAGGCAGTATAGACATTTTAACAATGTTTATTCTTCCGATCCAAGAGCATGGAATGGTCTTCCATCTTTTTGTGTCTTCTTCAATTTCTTTCATGAGTGTTCTATAGTTCCTCAAGTATAGATCCTTTACCTCTTTAGTTAGGTTTATTCCCAGGTATCTTATGGTTCTTGGTGCTATAGTAAATGGAATCGATTCTCTAATTTCCCTTTCTGTATTTTCATTGTTAGTGTATAAGAAAGCCACTGATTTCTGCACATTGACTTTGTATCCTGCCACGCTGCTGAATTGCTGTATGAATTCTAGTAGTTTGGGGGTGGAGTCTTTTGGGTTTTCCATATAAAGAAGAAGTTATTACGAACAGTTATATGCCAATAAGCTTAGCAACCTAGATGAAATGGATGCATTCCTGGAAAAATATAAACTACCAAAATTGAACCAGGAAGAAATTGACAACCTGAATAGACTGATATCTAATAACGAGATTGAAGCAGTGATCAAAAATCTCCCAAAAAACAAGAGCCCAGGACCTGACGGATTCCCTGGGCAATTCTACCAAACCTTCCAAGAAGAAATAACACCTATTCTCCTGAAGCTGTTTCAAAAAATTGAAGCAGAAGGAAAACTTCCAGACTCTTTCTATGAAGCCAGCATTACCCTGATCCCCAAACCAGGCAAGGACCATACCAAAAAGGAGAATTTCAGACCAATATCACTGATGAATATGGATGCTAAGATTCTCAACAAGATCCTAGCCAACAGGATCCAACAACACATTAAAAAGATTATCCACCATGATCAGGTGGGATTCATCCCTGGGCTACAAGGATGGTTCAACATTCGTAAATCAATCAATGTGATACAACAAATTAATATGAGAAGAGAGAAGAACCACATGGTCCTCTCAATTGATGCAGAAAAAGCATTTGACAAAATCCAACATCCGTTCCTGATTAAAACGCTTCAAAGTATAGGGATAGAGGGAACATTCCTGAACCTCATCAAATCTATCTATGAAAGACCCACAGCAAATATCATCCTCAATGGGAAAAAGCTTGCATAGGACAACTTTTATTTTTAACTTGTTCCCACTATTCTGGTTCTTTTTTTTTTTAATAGATAATTTTTTAACCTATTTACCATCACAGTGAGATGTCCAGTACATCAAATTCCATAATAACCTTCTAACCTGAACTTTTTGATACATACACCTGTGTTTTTCTTTTGCATTTCTATTTTTTTTATTTTTTTTTTAATTTTAGTTTAGTTTAGTCTAGTTTATTCCTTTTTATTTTTATTTTCTAATATTCGTATAGAGTTAAACTTCAAAGTAAACCCCTTTCCCCAATCAATACTACCCCTATAGGTAAACCAATTTTTAATCCCCCTTTATCTTGGAAAGTTGAGTCATTTAACAAAGATATCAAGATACATCCAGGAGGAATCAAAACAACCTTCCTCACCCACACTGAGAATTTATTACCATTCTCCCACCTTTTTCTTCCGCCAGTGTTTCTGTGTTTTTGTGTTTGTCCTGATAGTATATAAATCTTATACTTAGGGTTCTTTTTGACGAGGTTCTTCCTTTATTTGCATATATATATATTTTTTTCTCTTGTCATATACTTTTATCAGTCTTTGTGTTTGTCTGTCTTTGATTGTATACTTCATAAATCTTACCTTGGGGCCCATTTGGGCTGAACCTTCTCTTTGATCTTCCTTTCTTTCCTGTCTCTCTCTCTCTCTCTCTTTTTTTTTCTTTTTCTTTTCTTTTGTCTCTCGTATGGGTGAGGAATCCTGATTGCTCAGAAGTGTTCCAGGGTGCACCTTGACTGCACCATGGTCGATACATCCAGCTACATCTGTTCAGTCATCTCTCACCAAAATGACTAGGAGGAGAAATGCCCAAAAGAAGAAAAATACAGAGGATGGACCTTCTGCAACAGAGCTAATGGCTATCAACATAGACAATATGTCGGAAAGAGAATTCAGGCTAACAATTATCCAGGCAATAGCTAGGTTGGAGAAAGCCATGGACGACCAAATGGAATCGATTAGGGCCGAACTGAAAGCGACCAGACAGGATGTTCACAATGTTAGGGCTGAGCTGAAAGCTACCAGGGATGAGCTTCACAATGCTCTCAATGAGTTCCAATCTAATCTAAATTCTCTCAAAGCTAGGGTAACTGAGACAGAAGATAGAATTAGTGATCTGGAGGACAAACAGATAGAGAGAAAGGATCAGGAGGAAGCCTGGAACAAACAGCTTAGAAACCACGAAAACAGAATCGGAAATAAATGATGCCATGAAACGTTCCAACATCAGAATTATTGGAATCCCTGAAGGGGAGGAGAAAGAAAGAAGTCTAGAAGATATAGTGGAACAAGTTCTTCATGAAAATTTTCCCAATCTCGTGAATGGAACCAGCGTTCATGTACTAGAGGCTGAAAGGTCTCCACCCAAGATTATACATTCCAAAAAAAATCACGACACCTGATAGTCAAATTGAGGAATCATAATTGTAGGTATATTCTCTTGCAAGCCGCTAGGACAAAGAGGCTCCTTAGTTACAAAGTAAAGCCCATCAGAATAACGTCAGACCTCTTCACAGACCCTGGCAAGCCAGAAAGGGCTGGCAAGATATATTCAGGGCACTAAATGAGAAGAACATGCAGCCAAGAATACTTTATCCAGCAAGACTGACATTCAAAATGGATGGAGAGATAAAGAGTTTCCAAGACCAGCAAGGCTTAAAAGACTATGCAACCACCAAGCCGACACTGTAGGAAATATTAAGGGGGGGTTCTATAAAAGAGGAAAAATCCTAAGAATAGCATTGAACAGAAATATAGAGACAATCTGCAGAAAGAAAGACTTCAAAGGTAACACGAAGTCAATAAAAATGTATCTATCAATAATCACTCTCAAGGTGAATGGCCTAAATGCACCCATAAAATGGCACAGGGCTGCAGATTGGATAAAACGACAGGACCCATCCATATGTTGTCTACAAGAGACCCATTTTGAACCTAAAGATACACCCAGACTGAAAGTGAAGGGATGGAGAAGCATCTTTCATGCCAGTGGGCCTCAAAAGAAGGCTGAGGTAGCGATTCTCATATCAGATAAATTAGATTTTAAACTAAAGACCATAGTCAGAGATATAGAAGGACACTACATCATTCTTAAAGCAACTATCCACCAAGAGGATCTAACGATTGTAAATATCTATGCCCCCAATATGGGAGCAGCCAATTACATAAGAAAACTGTTAATCAAGATAAAGAATCATATCGATATGAATACATTAATAGTAGGAGATCTTAACGCTCCTCTCTCAGAAATAGACAGATCATCGAAGCAGAAAATTAATAAAGAAACAAGAGCATTGATTGACACATTGGACCAGATGGACCTCATAGATATATTCAGAACAACATAATACTCATTCTTCTCAAGTGCACATGGAACCTTCTCAAAAATAGACCACATACTGGGGCACAAATCAGGACTCAGCTGATACCAAAAGACTGAGATTATTCCCTGCATATTCTCAGATCACAATGCCTTGAAACTGGAGCTCAATCACAAGGAAAAGTTCCAAAGGAACTCAAACACCTGGAAGCTAAAGACCACCTTGCTTAAGAATGCTTGGATCAACCAGGAGATCAAAGAAGAACTGAAACAATTCATGGAAACCAATGAGAATGAAGACACTTTGGTTCAAAACCTATGGGATACAGCAAAAGCCATTCTAAGGGTGAAATACATAGCCATCCAAGCCTCTCTCAAAAAAACTGAAAAATCCAGAACACACCAGCTGTCTCTACACCTTAAAGAACTGGAGAATCAACAACAAATCAAACCAACTCCACACATAAGAAGGGAAATCATCAAGATTAGAGCTGAGATCAATGAGGTGAAACCAGAGATACAGTAGAATGTATCAATGAAACTAGAAGCTGGTTTTTTGAAAGAATCAATAAGATCAATAAACCATTGGCCACACTAATCCAAAAGAAAAGAGAGAAAGCCCAAATTCATAAAATTATGAATGAAAAGGGAGAGATCACAACTAACACCAAGGAAGTAGAAACAATCATCAGAAGTTATTATCAACAGTTATATGCCAATAAGCTAAGCAACCTAGATAAAATGGATGCATTCCTGGAAAAGTATAAACTCCCAAAATTGAATCAGGAAGAAATTGACAACCGGAATAGACTGATATCTAGCAACGATATTGAAGCAGTGATCAAAAACCTCCCAAAAAACAAGAGCCCAGGACCTGACGGATTCCCTGGGGAATTCTACCAAATTTTCAAAGAAGAAATAACACCTATTCTCCTGAAATGTTTCAAAAAATTGAAGCAGAAGGAAAACTTCCAGACTCTTTCTATGAAGCCAGCATCACCCTGATCCCCAAACCAGGCAAAGACACTACCAAAAAGGAGAATTTCAGACCAATATCATTGATGAATATGGATGCTAAGATTCTCAACAAGATCCTAGCAAACAGGATCCAACAGCATATTAAAAAGGTTATCCACCATGACCAGGTGGGATTCATCCCTGGGCTACAAGGATGGTTCAACATTCGCAAATCAATCAATGTGATACAACAAATTAATATGAGAAGAGAGAAGAACCACACAGTCCTCTAAATTGATGCAGAAAAAGCATTTGATAAAATCCAGCATCCGTTCCTGATTAAAACACTTCAAAGTATAGGGATAGAGGGAACATTCCTGAACTTCATCAGAACTATCTATGAAAGACCCACAGCAAATATCATCCACAATGGGAAAAAGCTTGCAGCCTTCCCGTTGAGATCAGGAACACGACGAGGATGCCCACTTTCACCACTCTTGTTCAACATAGTATTAGAAGTCCTAGCAACAGCAATCAGACAACAAAGAGAAATAAAAGGTATCCAAATTGGCAGTGAAGAAGTCAAACTCTCTCTCTTCAAGATGACATGATTCTTTATGTGGAAAGCCCAAAAGACTCCACCCCTAAACTACTAGAACTCATACAGCAATTCAGCAACGTGGCAGGATACAAAGTGAATGTACAGAAATCAGTGGCCTTCTTATACACTAACAATGAAAATACAGAAAGGGAAATTAGAGAATCGATTCCATTTACTATAGCACCAAGAACCCTAAGATACCTGGGAATAAACCTAACCAAAGAGGTAAAGGATCTGTATTCAAGGAACTACAGGACACTCATGAAAGAAATTGAAGAAGACACAAAAAGATGGAAGACCATTCCATGCTCTTGGATCGGAAGAATAAACATTGTTAAAATGTCTATACTGCCTAGAGCAATCTATACTTTTAATGCCATTCCGATCAAAATTCCACCGGTATTCTTCACAGAGCTGGAGCAAATAATCCAAAAATTTGTATGGAATCAGAAGAGACCCTGAATCGCTAAAGAAATATTGAAAAACAAAAATAAAACAGGGGGCATCACGCTACCTGATTTCAAGCTTTATTACAAAGCTGTGATCACCAAGACAGCATGGTACTGGCATAAAAATAGACACATAGACCAGTGGAACAGAGTAGAGAGCCCAGATATGGACCCTCAACTCTATGGGCAAATAATCTTCGACAAAATGGGAAAAAATATACAGTGGGAAAAAGGACAGTCTCTTCAATAAATGGTGCTGGGAAAACTGGACAGCTATATGTAGAAGAATGAAACTCGACCATTCTCTTACACCATACACAAAGATAAACTCAAAATGGATAAAAGACCTCAGTGTGAGACAAGAATCTATCAGAATCCCAGAGGAGAACATAGGCAGTAATCTCTTTGATATCAGTCACAGCAACTTCTTTCAAGATATGTCGCCAAAGGCAAAGGAATCAAAAGCAAAAATAAACTTTTGGGACTTCATCAAAATCAAAAGCTTCTGCACAGCAAAGGAAACAGTCAACAAAACAAAGAGGCAACCCATGGAATGGGAGAAGATATTTGCAAATGACAGTACAGACAAAAGGTTCATAACCAGGATCTATAAAGAACTCCTCAAACTCAACACACACAAAACAGATAATCATATCAAAAAATGGGCAGAAGATTTGAACAGACATTTCTCCCATGAAGACATACAAATGGCTATCAGACACATGAAAAAATGTTCATCATCACTAGCCATCAGAGAGATTCAAATTAAAACCACATTGAGATATCACCTTACACCAGTTAGAATGGCCAAAATTAGCAAGACAGGAAACAGCATGTGTTAGAGGGGATGTGGAGAAAGGGGAACCCTCTTCCACTGTTGGTGGGAATGCAAGTTGGTGTAGCCTCTTTGGAGAACAGTGTGGAGATTCCTCAAGAAATTAAAAATAGAGCTTCCCTATGACCCTGCAATTGCACTCCTGGGTATTTACCCCAAAGATACAGATGTCGTGAAAAGAAGGGCCATCTGTACCCCAATGTTTATAACAGCAATGGCCATGGTCGCTAAACTGTGGAAAAAACCAAGATGTCCTTCAACAGAAATATGGACAAGGAAGATGTTGTCCATATACACAATGGAGTATTATGCCTCCATCAGAAAGGACGAATATCCAACTTTTGTAGCAACATGGACGGGACTGGAAGAGATTATGCTGAGTGAAATAAGTCAAGCAGAGAGAGTCATTATCATATGGTTTCACTTATTTATGGAGCATAACAAATAGCATGGAGGACATGGGGAGTTAGGAGAAGGGAGTTGGGGGAAATTGGAAGGGGAGGTGAACCATGAGAGACTATGGACTCTGAAAAACAATCTGAGGGTTCTGAAGTGGTGGGCGGGTGGGAGGTTGGGGTATCAGGTGGTGGGTATTATAGAGGGCACGGATTGCATGGAGCACTGGGTGTGGTGCAAAAATAATGAATACTGTTATGCTGAAAATAAATAAAAAATAAATTAAAAAAAAAAAAGCTTCTAGGACAAGGAAAAACTAAAAGAATTTGTAAACACCAAACCGGCCCTACAGGAAATATTGAAAGGGGCCCTCTAAGCAAAGAGAGAGTCTAAAAGCAACAGACCAGAAAGGAAGAGTGGCAATATTCAGTAACAGTCACCTTACAGGCAATACAATGGCACTAAATTGATATCTTTCAATAGTTATCCTGAATGTAAATGGGTTAAATACCCCAATCAAAAGACACAGGTATCAGAATGGATAAAAAAAACAAGGCCCATCAATATGCTGTCTACAAGAAACTCATTGTAGTCCCAAGGACGCATCCAGATTTAAGGTGAGGGAGTGGAAAACAATTTACCACGCTAATGGACATCAAAAGAAAGCTGGGGTGGAAATCCTTACATCAGATAAATTAGATTTTAAGCCAATGACTATAATAAGATATGAGGAAGGACACTATATCATACTTAAAGGGCATGTCCAACAAGAAGATCTAATAATTTTAAATATCAATGCCCATAACATGTGAGCAGCCAACTATATAAACCAATTAATAACAAAATAATCAAAGAAACAGATCACCAATAATACAATAATAGTAGGGGATTTTATCACCCCCTCACTGACATGGAAAGATCATCTAAGATCATGGAAACAAAAAAATCAAAGAAACAGATCACCAATAATACAATAATAGTAGGGGATTTTATCACCCCCTCACTGACATGGAAAGATCATCTAAGCAAAAAAAAAAAAAAAAAAAAAAAAAAAAGGCATTAATGACACACGGGACCAGATGGACGTCAAGATATATTTAGAACATTGCATCCCAAAACAAAGAATACACATTCTTCTCTAGTGCACATGAAACGTTCTCCAGAACAGATCACATCCTGGGTCACAAATCAGGTCTCAACTAGTACCAAAAGACTGGAATCGTTCCCTGCATGTTTTCAGACCACAATGCTCTGAAACTAGAACTCAACCACAGGAGGAAAGCTGGAAAGAACTCAAATACATGGAGACTAAAGAGCATCCTACTAAAGAATGAATGAATCAACCAGGAAATTAAAGAATTAAGAAAATTCATGGAAACAAATGAAAATGAAAACACAACTGTTCAAAATCTTTGGAACACAATAAAGGCAGTCCTGAGAGGAAAGTATATAGCCATACAAGCCTAGTCTCAGCAACCAGACAACAAAAAGAAATAAAAGCATCTGAATTGGCAAAGAAGAAGTCAAACTTTCATTCTTTGCAGATGATCTGATACTTTACATGAAAAACCCCAAAGACTCCACTCCAAAACTGCTAGAACTCATACAGGAATAGAAAATGTGTCAGGATATAAAATCAATGCTCAGAGATCAGTTGTGTTTCTATACACCAACAGCAAGACAGAAGAAAGAGAAATTATGGAGTCCATCCCACTTATAATTGCATCCCAAACCATAAGATACCTAGGAATAAACCTAACGAAAGAGGCAAAGAATCTGTACTCAGAAACTATAAATACTCATGAAAGAAATGGATGAAAACACAAAGAAATGGGAAAATGTTCCATGCTCATGGATTGGAAGAACAAATATTGTGAAAATGTCTATGCTACCTAAAGCAATCTACACATTTAATGCAATCCCTATCAAAATACCACCAATTTTTTCAAAGAAATGGAACAAATAATCCTAAAATTTGTATGGAATCAGAAAAGAACTCGAATAGCCAGAGGAATGTTGTAAAAGAAAGTCAAAGTTGGTGGCATCACAATTCCAGACTTCAAGCTCTATTACAAAGCTGTCATCATGAAGACAGCATGGTACTGGCATAAAAACAGGTACATAGATCAATGGAACAGAACAGAGAGCCCAGAAATAGAGCCTCAACTCTATGGTCAACTAATCTTTGACAAAGCAGGAAAGAATGTCCAATGGAAAAAAGGCAGTCTCTTCAAAAAATTGTGTTGGGAAAACTGGACATTCACATGCAGAAGAATGAAACTGGACCATTTCCTTACACCACACACAAAAATAGACTCAAAATGGATGAAAGACCTCAACGTGAGACAGGAATCCATCAAAATGCTTGAGGAGAACACAGGCAGCAACCTCTTTGACCTCAGCCACAGCAACTTCTTCCTAGAAACATCGCCAAAGGCAAGGGAAGCAAGGGCAAAAATGAACTATTGGGACTTCGTCAAAATCAAAAGCTTTTGCACAGCAAAGGAGACATCAAAAAACCAAAAGACAACTGACAGGAATGGGAGAAGATATTTGCAAATGACCTATCAGATAAATGGCTAGTATCCAAAATCTATAAAGAACTTACCAAACTCAATGCCCAAAGAACAAATAATACAATCAAGAAATAGGCAGAGGACATGAGCAGACATTTCTGTAAAGAAGACACCCAGATGGCCAACAGACACGAGTACTCAACATCACTCGGCATCAGGGAAATACAAATCAAAACCACATGAGATACCACTTCACACCAGTCAAAAAAGCTAAAATTAACAAGTCAGGAAATGACAGATGTTGGCAAGGATGCAGAGAAAGGAGAGCCCTCCTACACTATTGGTGGGAATGTAAGCTGGTGCAGCCACTCTGGAGAAGAGTATGGAGGTTCCTCAAAAAGTTGAAAATAGAGCTACCCTAGACCCAGCAAACACACTCCTGGGTATTTACCCTAAAGATGCAAATGTGGTGATCAAAACGGGCATGTGCACCTGAATGTTTATAGCAGCAATGTCCACAGTAGCCAATCTATGGAACGAACCTATATGTCCATCAACAGATGAATGGATAAAGAAGATGTGGTATACACACACACTCTCTCTCTCTCTCTCTCTCACACACACACACACACTGGAGCACTATGCAGTCATCAGAAAAACAAAATCTTGCCATTTACAACGACATGGATGGAACTAGAGGGTATCATGCTAAGTGAAATAAGTCAATCAGAGAAAGACAATTATCATATGATCTCTCCGATATGAGGAGTTTAAGAGGCAGAGTGGGGGGTCATGGAGGTAGAGGGGAAATTTACCTAGCCTTCTGGAAATCAATTCAGTTATATCTATCAAAAACCTTAAAATATGGATAAATTCCAATCTAATATTTCCTACTTCAGGAATCAACCTTAAGAACAGATGCTGTCACAATTAAGTACAAAGATGTTCATATTAGCATTGCTTATCATAGCATAAGGAAAGACCAAAAAGAAGGAATTGAATGAAATGTTTTGCCTAATAGTTAAATTATGATATCTACATATTGAATATTAACACAGTCACTGGCTTACACTAAAGAAAAAAATATTTAATAAAGGGAAAATTTTGTGATACAATGACCATAAAAATCGGGAAATAAAGTTGAATATTAAGATAATCTTGTTAGGTAAAATACAAATGAAATGCATCAAATATTAACTATATTTTCTGTGTTGATGAATTACGGACAGTTTTTGCTTTATGTATTTTTCTCTATTTCCTAGGGTACTTTTAAAAACAATAGCTGTACTTCTTTCTTAAGTTTAAAAAGAATTTTTTTTTGAAAGAGGGAGAGAGAGAGATAGGCAGAGGGAGAGGGAGAGAATCTTAAGAAGGCTCCACGTCCAGTATAGAATCTGACACTGGGCTCAGTCTCACAACCCTGAGATCATGACCTGAGTCAAAATCAAGAATCAGATGTTTAAATGACTGAGCCTCCCAGAAACATAATTTTAAATAATAAAGCAAAAAGGCACAGTGGACCACAATCATCAATCAGTCATGAGATAGTGGAAATTTCAGTTCAGGCTTCACTGTTCTGAGTTTACTAAACTTTAACCATATATGGAATGTGCTTATATTCCTGAACCTGTTGATTTTATAAATACATTTGGTTTCTGTGGCCCCTGAGGTATGTAACATATTTCCCAAAATGCCACCACTGCATTATTTTATTTAAATTACAGAAATCAGATAATTTTTTTTTTAAGATTTTATTTATTATTCACTTGACAGAGAGAGATCACAAGTAGGCAGAGAGGCAGGCAGAGAGAGAGGAGGAGGAAACAGGCTTCCTGCTGAGCAGAGAGCCCGATGCGGGACTCGATCCCAGGACCCTGAGATCATGACCTGAGCCGAAGGCAGCGGCTTAACTCACTGAGCCACCCAGGCGCCCCAGAAATCAGATAATTTGAAAGATGATCAGACAATGACTTTGAAAGGTTCATATACTAAATTTTTTATAAAAGATATCTTAGAATCTTGCAATCCAAAGTGGTCTATAGATTGGTGTTAGCATCAACATCTGGAAACTTATTGGAAATGCAGAACCTCACTTCCTACCCAACTTACTGAATCAGAATTTGCATTTTAATAACATCTCCAGTTAATTTACGGGCATAGTCAGATTTAATAATTACTGATCTAGAACACATATTCTAGTTCAAACTACATGTCTACAATGTAACTATGTTCCTCCCTTGAAGTTAAATCTATGTTCATGTCCTAAGCACCAAAGAGAGATCTCTGTGGTTTACCAGCTCTAAACATTTTTTTAGGACAAAAGCAGTCTCAGGGTGCCTGGGTGGCTCAGTTGGTTAAGTGCTGGACTCTTGATTTAAGCTCAGTTTATGATCTCAGGGTCATGAGATTGAGCCCCATGTAGGGCTCTGTGCTTGGTGTGGAGTCTTGTCTCTGCTCTTCCCCTTGCTCTCTCTCCCTCTCAAATAAATAAATAAAATCTTAAAAACAAAAATAAAAACAAAAGCAGTTTCCAACTACTGAATGAAATATGTTCTAAAAACCTATTGGTAGGTAAGTCAATTGTTTACAACTTGCAACATACATTAATATTATTAATACTAACTATATGTCTAGGTCACCCTACAGAGTAGCTTGCTCTACCCACAAGTAGCTAAAGTGGGTCAAATTGCATTTTAATCATCGTTTTTGATGGGAAAATTTGTTCCCAGTCCTAGCAGAAGAGTCTAAGAAAGCCTGGTCCTGCCATCAATACAGCACTTCTGCATAGCTGCAACTGTGTAGACAACTGGTAGAGCTAATAGTCTAATTCAGAGAGTGTTGTAGACACAACAAATTGGATAGAAAGACAGAATGCTAGGTGTTGCTATTGACTCATTCATGTTGTCTCCCAGTCTTCATTTTTACTAAGAACAGACATTGGCAAAATTACTTATCTTCAGGGGTTTGGAGGAACTCTCATCCTGGGACTGAGGGAATGAACCTTTCCAAACAGGCATGGCTTCATTAGCACCAATTGGTAACAAAGGATTTATAACTGAATTATCCATTAAGAGTATCTTCTTTGCTTGTCCATTCTTAAAATGCAGTTTTGACCTACACAAAATAATGTTTGAAATAGACCTGAAGAGAGGGATATTAGCAAATTTCAGTGCACATTGTTTTCATGAGGTATTTAAACCATGATGTTATAGTCTCCATATTTCAGACACTTATGACTTCAGTTGAGATTTACTTTCTATAACAGTTTAAAAATAAAAAAGGTACATTGATTCATACTTTTAAAATTGTATTGCCCCAGATTTTCTTATATATTATTTCACCTTGAGAATTCTTGTTGCAACAGATATTTCAGGATAAGAATATACTTGGTAGGCATTTTATACTTCGAAGTGTTTTTAGAACACTGATTTTAATAGAAAATTTAGAAAATAAACATAATAAAACTACAATGATCTATTAATTTTCTATCTCAAAGGTAACTTACTGAAGTTCTGCAAATAGCTATTTTTATCTTTAAAAATGGGTCATACTATTCCTACGGTTTTGAAAACTGTTTTTCACTCAACCATGTATCATGAATATCTTTTTAGTAGACTTCTACCAACTTCAATAAATAAAGTTCTATAACATTTTCAATGGTATAGTATTCTTACAGAATATGTTTTTAAAACATTTGGGTTATTTTCAAATTTTTGTTCTTATAAACATTGAAAACTAAATCCTTTCAAGACTAGACCCTTTTTGTTAAATAATCAAAGTAAAGTGGAAGGTAAACTTCCTATGATGTGTTGTAGTGCAAGGCTATTTAATAAGGGAGTATGACTTGTTAACCACTACATTTTATTTAATAATGGTCACAAATGAGCTTTTATGCTTATTGTTCACTTCTTTTCCAGTCCCCCCCCCGCTTTTTTTTTGTTAGATACCTTTTGACTCCTATATCACGGTTAATTCTTTTCCTTCTGGACCTGGCAAAAACTGGGGTATTTCTTGTGCACATACTGATTTTCACATAAGAGTTTATGATTATGGGGGCACCTGGATGGCTCAACAAGTTAAGCGTAAGACTTCAGTTCGTGTCATGATCCCAGGTTTTGAGATTGAGCCCGGTATCAGGCTCCCTGCAGTGGAGAGCCTGTTTCTCCCTCTGCTACTCTCCCTGCTTGTTCTCCCTGTGTCAAATATATATATATATACATATATGTATATATATATATATTTTTAAAAGGGTTTATGATTATCAGAATACTTTTGGGTAGACTTTAAACACTAGATGGAATAGCTTTGTGGATATACTAAGTCTCTAATGGGAAATCTAAAGATGTGGGTGAAAAGTGCAACTAGTAAAATGAAAATATCTATTAAAAATAAAGGTACATTCTTTTTTATATACATATTTTGATCACATGTTGAACTGTCACCCAAATGTACTTAACTTCATTGGATAAGATATAAGGCTCACCAATTTCCAAACTTTGGCAATTTCCAATTCTAAATTCCTGGCGGCCATTCTGGAGCTGATATTATTTATAGTGTAGTATGATTAATTTTTTTATTTTAAATATAGATAAATTTGTTCCATATTCTTTCCCCAGTCCAAATACATATTCACCTTTTAAGTCTTAATAATCGGCTTCTTGGTAGGGAAAAGAGGAATTTTACCTATTGTGGTAAGAACCTAACAATTTCACACAATGTAAGATTTAAAGAAAACCCTGAATTTCTGTGGGTGAGATGAGGGGCTGTTGACATAGAATGAGAAGCACAAGGGAAGGGGTATTTAGCCTCTGTCTTCTACGACTCCAGATTTCAGAATAAAGAGGTCACATTTTGCTTTAATCATTTTAGAAAACAATGTTAGAATAAATTTAAAGCTTTAGAGAACATAATTCAAATAGATTCAAAGATACAGAACTCATCAGATTATGTTATAGAAACCAGTATGACTTAATTCTCCCTAGATTTTATGAACGATCTTTATTAACAGAAACCAAAATTATTGTCCAAAGTGATAACATATCAAAGAAATACATATCAAAATATACTGCCATTATTAATAGTTTTTAACATCTTTATTGCATTTACAATGTGTGGAACATTATAGGGATTTACAATAGAGGCCAAATATCCCAGCCCTTAAAAATTGAATAGGAAAGATTGGATGAACCATACATAAGTATCTTTGAACATAAGCATTAGAAACATACATATGATCATAATTTCACAGGCTTATACAAGTAATTGCTGTATGTAATATAACAGGCAGGAAGGGTAAAACAGTGAATAAGAAAGTCACTGGGGTGTAAAATAACTATAACTAGGTGGTACTAAACAAAAAGACAACACAGGAAATATGATTTGTAAAGGCTAAAATGTCCTGCAAAAACATAGCTATCCCCTATCACAACTGTGAGGTAGAATTCTTCCCACCGTTTTCTGGTTTCTTGACCACTAGTTGGGGGCCTTTCCCATCCAGATGGCGCTCTATCACATTGCTGTACTCAGGACAGACTAGTAGCACACATTTTTCACTACCCCTTCTACCTCAATTGAACAGAAGTAATCTTTTGTTTAATTGGTCTTACTTTACCTACTGAAAACGGGTGGAAAAAGTTAGTAAGATAAACCAGTGCTGTTTCTTCTAGCTAAGATATCACCATGCTTGGGAAATGCTTTAATCCTTCAAGAAGTGAAACTAATGCTAAAATTTCAGGTATAGGAACCTGTTGGGTGCTGTTTAGGGCAGACAGGTATTTCTTTCCTCAAAGAACACCAACTGCCAAGCGTTAATGCCATTTCTATCACAAACCCACTTCTAATATTTCAAATATGAATCATAAAAATAGTTTACACCTTTCTACACATCCAAAATATAGTGAAAATCCAGGACACAGTATAACCACATTGGGAAAAGTATAGCCGTTTCTTTTAAAACTACCCTATGACACAGAAACTCTAATCCTAGGTACTCACCCAAGAGAAACAAAAGCTTATCTTTACATAAGACTTACATTAAGAATAATCATAGCAGCTTTATTTATAACTACTAATGCTGGAAACAGCCCAGGTATTCATAAATAGAAAAATGGATAAATTGCAATATAGTCATACAATGGAATACTACTCCGCAATAAAAAGTAATAAACTACTGAAACACCTAACAATGTGGATATATTTTCAAACCATGGCAAGGGAAGAGGCTTCTAGAAAGAGTACATGCTGTGTGGCCCTATTTACATAAAGATCTAGAAGAGAGAAATTTGATTCGTGGTAGACAAAAGGACAGTGGTTGCCTTTGGGAGGGTGGAGTGGGGTCAAGGATTGACTAGAAAGGGTCAGAGGGGAATTTTCTGATTATATATTTTGATAGCACTGTATACATTTTCCAAAACTAAGAGATGCACACTTAAGATTTATGCACTTCATTGTATGCTAATTTTACATAAAAAAAAAGTGGTTAAGCACATACTGAGCTCTAGAGTTAGTGATATGTATGCTGAAGTTATTAGTAGGAAAAGTGAAGATGCCTGCACTTGGATGAACTGTCAGAGGAGATGATAATGCAAGCATAGTTAATGCTAACTAGCGTCCGCGTGGCTGATACACTGTAAAATTTTAATTTTGTATGTTTGCAAGATTTCATAAAATGTTGGAAGAAAAATTCCACGGTGCAACACTTACCAAGTAATGCCACTGAGAATTACATTATTGATCTCATGGCAAGATAATCATCAAATTCTTCCAATCAGTGTTAATGTAGAAATTTAAGAGCTTGTTTTAGATATTCCTGAGTGTGTGAGGTGACAAGTCAGCTCTCAAATCTATACTTGCTCAAAACTGTCAGTTACATTTTGATTATATATATATATATATATATATATATATATGTCATTTATTCTCAATAAATTTGTTGGCTGTGTAGACTAATATAAGAGTTAAGATGATGAAACATTCTTAAGAGAAAAATCAAGCACAGAAATTTTTACCTGACTTCTAAACTAAAAAAGAACTACGGCAACTATAATAAAAGATGTGTAGACCCAAAACACAGTGTAAGGTTTGATCATACAGACAGGCCCCTATGTTTTGAGTGGAAGGACATCTGAATTATCCTGTCTCTCAAAGGAGGGACTCATTTGGGGATGCCCTGAAGTGATGGCATGTAACTTATAAATATTTCTAAGGCTACTCCTTGAGATTCACGAAGACTAGCTTCAGACTTCATTAGCCTTTTGTCAGAAGTAGTTTTCCACATGCCTGACTTAAAACCCATTAACAATACTGTGCTTATTATTTAGTGGCTGCTAACTATCTTTAGGTGTTTGCTAAGAATTTCTAAAGAACTGTATAAGGAATATATATATACACATACACACACAACACACACACACAGCCTAAGGGTTCTCTAACAAAAATAACCAAATAATCTTGGTTCTCTAAGTGCTTCATGTTCTAGTACAGGCTCTGCTTTTCTTGAAGCACATGGACTAGCGCTGTCAAGCTTTCAAGTTTGCTTTAAAATACTGCAGTCATGTTATTCAGGATCATATCTACGAATCTTTTTAGTCTTAAAACCTCCCCCTGCATTTATGCTATTTCATGGAGCATCCCTAGTTCTAGCAGTCGATGACAGGACCAGTCTTTTTCATTAACACTGCTCAAATTTATCAAGATTGCTCTTTTCTAACCGTAACAGTACTAATGGTGGTCTCAAGTCATGCTTGTTGATTATTAGGATACTTTTAACAGCTTTGTGCTTTTGTTGTTTCCACCGGCTGGTGCTGACTCTCTGAAATCCACTCTGAGTATGATTTTTACTTACTTATTTATTAATGCCACTGTGTCATGTCCTGTCACCCTCTAAGTAGATGATAATCCTCACTTGTCTTCCATTTCGCTGGTCTATCATCCTGCCATAAAAGAGTTAAATCTGTCAGATTTAAAAGTCTTGTTTCTTACTGATGAGCTCATCGACTCCACCCTTAGTATTTCCAGTACGTAATTCTGAATGCAAGGGAAATGGAGCTCAGAGAGGTGAGCATAGTGCCATTTCCCTCATGACCCCATGCTCGTCATCAGAGACAAGAGCAACATTAAAGATGCTCTACTTTCTATTCTGAGAAGATAATATTAATAATTCCTTCCACTTTGGATAATATTGTAGTTTTCAAACTATTTTTTTAATATGATTATATTTACAGACCCAGAGAAGTTTAGCCATTTTTATAAGGGTCAGTAAATGGCAAAGCCAGATTTTGAGCCAGATATTCAAACTCCAAACTCATTCCATTTATATTCACTACAGTTCTTACTTTGGCTTTTTTATGATCTTTAACATGTTTGCCATTACTTATGCTTCTTAGCTAAACATAGATGTTTCCATAGCACATACTAAAGCTGCGTAATGTCAGATGTTAAATCAATACTTAATTTTGCCTTATAAAGGTATTTGTTGCCCTCCACAGCAGAAGTATATTTCCACCTCTAACTGAAGATTTTTATTTTCAGAACCGAAAGTTAACAGTGCTAAGTCTACTAATTGGGTTAACTGGCTACGTATGTTCCAGCCTATCTCCTTAATTAGGGAATTCTTCCTTTGGGGGTTTAACCAAAGATACCTCAACCATGTAACTCTTGTCACTGATGATACTTATGTTAGTTTCCCATGCCATTTTCAGTAAACTCAATATGTGGAGGACTTTCACAACCAGAGCATGTTTAGTTCTTAGGAACCACAGGATAGGAAGAGTACACAGCAATATCCAATCTCTCTGGCAAAGAACATTACAATGCAGGAGAGAATTCCGAGTTCTCTGACTGTAGACTATACAGTGAGTTCTGTTCAGCTAATCTCACAGTCGTGCTGTTGGTTACAAACAGGTTTACAACAGAGAGTATGGTTAGCTCACCACTATCAGAATGTAATCGTCATGTTCACCTTAAATGTATGCCACCAACAGTAACAACAAACTAAATAGCACACCCCATATTTCAACTGATAGGGTAATGAAACAACACATTAATACTAGTTAACACTTGGGAGCACTGGCCAATTTAAATGCCTACAAAGTGATAGTAGTATTCAATCTTCCACACAGTAATGAAGCCTAGACCTGCCATCAACATCCTGGCTGGGCAGGCTGAGCAGTTTCATCACCATCATCAATGAGTCACCTTAGCAGAATAAGGTCACCAATAAGGACTGGGAATGAAGTTAATTTTATCTGAAATAAAGTTACCATCTTTGCATCTTAGCTCTGCTGGGTGAGACGTGTGAAGAACAGATGTCAAAACTATTATGTACTGAGTTTATAGAGGAGCAAATATATAGTAAGTAGGCAAGAGAAAAAAAAAAATCCCCCAAACCAGAACAAACAAAAAACAAAACAAAACTAGCCCAATTAACACTTCAAGAATTCCCTGAGATGAGCAAAGTAATGTGGAAAGTTGTGGCATATACAAATGATGGTTCTTTCTCAATTTGTGGGCCAACATTAATTCACGATGAACAAAGAACTCATGCTTTCAAACAGACTTCTGTCACTTCCTTCACATGTACTCTAAGTAACGCTATGAAAAAAAAAAAACCACATTAGGACACTGTTGGGTTTTTAATCATCACTGTATGTATACATACAGATATACATATAGAAAGTAGCAGCAAATTTACAAATGAAGAGCAACAGTATTATGTCAAAAGCATATTTGGTTTCATCTGAAATCCTCAAATTACAAGTAACATTTCCAGATGATGCCTTATTTTACTCTTGCTGTAGGCTGGATTGCTTAAGGCATATTAAAAATTAACTTACTGGACAGTAAGTAGTCGAGTTGATGATAAAACCAAGAGTCCCATTACTTATAGTGCAGTTCCTTTCTAGCAAAGTCTTAATAAAAACATTCTTACTACTCTGAAATTCAGTAGGATATTGAGTGTAACTAAATATCTATATTACTTAATACATAAGTATCTAAAATACCAAACGACTTCCTGATGAGTGGTTTAATTCATAAGTCAGTCATAATTTTAGGAAGCATATTTAAAACACACTTCAGACTGCAATATAGGGGGGATTATTACTAATGCCTACAACAGACCATTCACATACAGAGGAAGTGAGCAATTATTACATATGAGCAAAAGCCTGGGAAGAGGAGAATCCCACAAAATCCCTTCAACAGAGATTATGACGTAGGAGGCAAAGGCATCAATAAACAATTGTAGCATGTGGTTAGCACCATTATGAAGACTGAAATGAAGAATCACAAAAGTTTATACTCAGAAGTTAAGTCCTAAAAGACTGAGAAGATATCAAATATAGAAGGAATTTCTAGAATGTTCTCAGAAGCAGTGGCAGCATAAGAAAAAAGGGAGGAATTAGGCATCGCTCCCAGATTTTCTGGTATGGCTGATTAGAAAAAAATTAACCAAATTGCTCAGCGAGAACAAAAGTGAAAAAACAGGATGACTTCTCTAGGCTGAAATGACAAGTAGGTAGTTGAAAGTATGGGTCTGAAATTTTGGACCAGATATGGAACACAAAACATGGATAACACAGAAACCTAAGGATGAGATCGTTCCAGAAGCATTCTGAAGACAGAATCTGAGAGTGTATTTTAGTAGATACACTTTAAGTAGAAGTATGTGACTGCACTCAAAGTTATGGCAGAGGATGATATCTTCAAGGGACACCATTTAGGAAAGGCTGCTCAATGGTGTAAATATTACAGAGAGAGAAGGATAAGTAATCCAGACTGAAAGAAACAATCATTCAATTCTGTAACTGAGAGTCCACTGAGAACAGTTTCACTGAAGTGTATAAAACCAGACTGCAAGGTGTTGAACAGTGAGTGATAAGGATGCAGAGGGAATGATATGGATTTCTCCAAGAGGTCTGGCAGTGAAGAAGGCTGGAGAAACCAACAGGCTGAGAGGGAGTTTTTTGCTTTAGAGGATACATGAACATTTTTGTGGACATGAAAAAGGAACCAGCATACAATTCTTTGCATAATTCTGTATTAATCATAGCTAAAAATTATTTTTAATCTTTTTCAAAAACATTTTCTGAAAAAAAAATGAACACAAAAATATGTATTTTACCATTTAAACTTAATATAAACTTAAAAGCACTAACATTTTATAAATTTTATCTCTCTAAAAGACTTGTACAATTTTTGTTATTAGACTGCTTCAGAATTTTGCTTCATTTATCATGAGAAATTAAACTTTATTAACAATTGCCATATTCAATCCAGAAAGATTACTCTGATATACAGGATTATACTTAAGTAATTATGTATGCCTTCTTCCCCAGCCCTCCTCCTCAAAGACAAAAGTATCTTTAGGGTTGTTAATAATTTGGATATTTTCAACTTGAAGAGAAGAACAATTAGAAATAGTATTCCATTATTTTTAAGTTAAGATCTAAATTGCTCTTCACAATTATTTTTCAGTATTAAACATGCTTATTTATTATATACACATGCTTACATATGAATTTCCTGGCTAAAACACATGCAAACAACATGAAAGAACAAATATTAAACCATCCTCACAATCCTAAGAATGCCCTTTTAAATAAGGCACTCATGTTTGGAAACAGGATATAACCACCAAATTAAATAAGATGTTTAAAAGAAGCCTTTTATTAAGCACAAACAACTTTTAATACATTATCAATACAAATTGTCCTTTAATGAATATGATATATCAAAGATCTGAAAGTTTTCTTTATACTGACACAATAAAAATAATCAATTTTGAAGAAGAATTACAAAGTAAAATCTTTGAGTACACCACTGTCTACTAATAACAATTTAACTATAGTCTAAATTTACTACATCACCTGGGGAGGAAGGTCAACCATTTTTTATATAGAGAATTCTTAAAACTCTTATTAGCACCATTCAACGCTTATTATCAGTTGTTCACCTACAAATTGACAGGTCAGGTAAAGCTTTAAAGCAAGTGTTTTCAGTGCAATGTTTACAGTTCCTTCTTTTAAGATACTTGGAGTCTATGGTCTCAAAGCAAGTTAAGTAATGATGCCTTGTAGTTGCAAGGTGTTAACGTGTAGAAAGAAATGTAAAATGGAAAAAAATAGGCTTATCCTGGCTGTGAAATGTATCTTAATGTATTGCGGCTAATGCTGTAGTATGCCAA
Organism: Neogale vison; assembly: GCF_020171115.1. Lineage (NCBI taxonomy): Eukaryota > Metazoa > Chordata > Mammalia > Carnivora > Mustelidae > Neogale > Neogale vison. Next base: position 74,985,334 of record NC_058093.1, read on the forward strand.
CAACATGCGGGATTATGAACTGTAGATTTGTGGGAAGCTGGTAGCTATTAGCTCTCTGTGGTCATCATTTCGGGATGTCTCAGCTGCTGCCTTTTGAGACTAACCAGTTTCATCCTGTCTCTGATGTGTTCTGCAGTGGAAGCCATGTCACTTGGACTCCCAAAATACTGTTCAGTTCTAAAAATCAAAACAAACAGAAAAACCGCAATCAGATTAATATAAATCCACGGACTACAGCAAATGCAAAAGGGAGCAAAGATTACCATAAATATTATACACGTGATAAGACAGTTCACTTGCAGACCATACTGTTTACCTTTGAATAGTAATTCAGTAGGAGAAACATTTTTAAATGGCATTAAATATATTAAGACATGTTGAGAGAAAAAGCCAAGTGGCATTAAATGTTGTAGCATATGTACTTATAATAATCTCAATAAATCAAACAATGCAACCAAACAATGAAACAATAAAGGAAACAATGCAACATTGGAGATATTCTACTTTTCAGTTTTGGGTGCATATGCATATACAAATATAAAATCTGTATGTGTTCTTCAAGGATAAGGGCTATGTACACCAAATGTGTGTCTAATATATGTCTAATATAGCTGGCAAGCGAAATACCTGTTTAATGTTAAGGGATCATTTGAGACTTTAAGAGATAAAATCATTTAATGTTATCCTACTTGAAAAGGTACTGTATTCAGAGTCACAGAATCTTTTAATGTTTTAGAGCTAGAAGAGTTCTTAGAAATTATTTGGTTAAGTCTGTATTTTTTAAGATCAGAAAACTAAGGCCTAGAAAATTAAATGATTTAGCTAGGATCACACAGTGGGAAAACCAACTTTGAACTGGAATCTTCAAGCAGTGACTCCAGACAGATCATCTAATTTCTTTTATTTTTTCCAGGACAGTGTTACAAAAAATACATCTGAATATGCTTGCTGTCAAACAAACTATACAGTATCAACAAGTTATCCATTTTTATGACAGAATAACAATTTGAAATATTAAAGGTGGTGGTTGTGAAATGTGAATACACAGTACTAACTTATTCCTCAATCTTAAAAACATGAGGAAATGCTATGGACTATTTGGACTATTTGTAGAACACAGGAGGAGGAGGAGAAGACCAAGCAAAAATCCTAGTTACAAAGGCTCCCAGGCTGACCTCAGTAGAAGAGAGATAGTGTTAACAACTGGTTGTGAAGCACAGAAATGGGGATGGGGACTCCCTGGAATGGAATAACCAGAAGGCATCCCTCCAATACTGTTGCAAGCTAAATTTATAAATTTTTAGATTTTATTCTTTTATACTGCATTGCAGATACCTAATACGAATTTAGGCTACTTCTGATGGTTTAATTTTGCCTATGACCAAAGATTATCTAAATATAGACTATGAATTATATGCTTTCAAGGGAATAAAACTGTATCTTCCCAAAATCAATTTCAAATAATCACTTTAAGTTCATGACACAGTAGTAGTGGCACTTACTATGTGTCAGATTTGGGGGGTTTTTTGTTGTTTTTTCTTTCTTCTTTTTTTTTTTTTTTTTAAGATTTTAACTTATTATAGAGAGAGCACGCAAGCAGGGGAAGGGAGAGTTGGGGAGAGAATATCTCAAACAAGCTGTATGCCCAGCACAGACTCTGGGCTGGATCCCACAACCCCTGAAATCATGACCTGGCTGAAATGAAGAGTAAGACACTCAGTTGAATGAGCCATCCAGGAGCCCCTGTGCCAGATTCATTGTAAGTAATTTATATACATTTAGCTCATGTAATTCTCTTGCCCCTGTAACCTGAAAAGGTATGAATAATATATCCCTAATTTTTAGATGATGGAATTGAGGCACAGAAAGGCTGAGTGGCTTCCCCAAGGTGTTACAGCTAGTAAGTGGTGGAGCTGAAATTTAAACCCACAAAATCTGATTCCAGAGTTTACAATCCTATCAATTACACTATACTACAGAGTAAAGATAAATACATTCAATGATGTGGTTGCTCTGTCATTTGAAGTAAATATCCTCTGGATTACCTCTAAATTATTTTCACTGAGGTCGAGAACCTCAGGGATGAAGCTCCTTCAGATTCATTTAATGGCCCATTTATTTGCATGAGATCACTTCTTTCTTTTATTAACTTTCAAAATGCAAAGCAATGTGGGAAGCAGGACCCCATCATTTTACAAGTGAAGAAATTCAGATTCCATATAGCATAGAGAAAAGAGAATGTGTTCAGAGTTGGACCAACATGAGACTGTATTCCAATTCTACGAAATCCTGAGCACCTCACTTAATTTTTCTAAGCTTCGGGTTTCTACGCTTCGGGTTTCTACATCTATAAATCAGGATTAACCATATTGGTCTAGTACTGTTTGGTCAAACATAATGAAGTGAAGTGTTTAACTTGATGTTTAATATATTATCAGCTAACTGAACATTACGGCCCTGCACTCCCCTTCCCTGCACCAGATGAAGCCCAGAGGCATCCTACTCCCTCTCATCAGGGCCATGGCTAGAACCCAGGTTATCAGCCTTCTGCAATAAGCTGTCAAGAAGCACCACATTTGATAGTGTCAAGTACCAACTGCTACTGTTGCTAAGAGCTAAGTTTATATTTCTTTTCATTACAAACCAATTTATTGTGAAATAGAAGGCGTGAGCCAAAGCTAATTTTTACTTGGCTTTTTAAAAAACAGATATTCCTCTCTTGATGATTTCACTTTAAGAATTCACCAATAAAAAGACAAAATTATAAGAACATGTATCATACCCATCAGGATAAACTACAGGAACAGTTAATCTATCCAAAAGTGATTTCCCAACTGCTTCAATCTCATCAAATTGCTCCTCATCATTAATAGCTTCAGGCTCTTCTGGACAGTCTTGCAAAATCTGTAACAAGTAAAATGGCAACCTCGATCAAGAGATAGAGAAAGGCAATCAAGCTCATGTGAATTCAGTAGATTGAAGCTGTTTTTGTTTCGTTCTTAGCATCCCCATGTACACCGCCATTGCGCAAGACTGATTACTAGTGAAGTTGGCTCAAAATATTCAAATAAAAGGAAACACATAATACTTAATCATAATAAATAATTGGAGTAAAAAAAGTCTATAGTGATTTCTAAGAAAAAAATAATACCAGACTATTATTCGGAAAGTAAGTTTAAACTGTGCTTGAGAAATACCCTTCATTCATTCATTCATTCATTCCTTATTGTACTAAATGTTTATTTAGCAGCTTTGGATGTGACTGAAATATAGATTGTGACCTCAAATAGCTTACAGACTTCGAAAATGAGAGGAAAATATAAATCCAAAACAACATATGCTTACATTACAAATAACTGATGGGATGACCTACATAGGGACAGTTATTTTAAAAACTGATCTGCTGACTTACCTGATATAAACTGGAAAGGTTATGATTCAAATACAGGAAGTTCTACAGTCCTTGATAAAATACTATTTTCCTTAAGTATTAACATTTAAATTTAACAAGGGGAGGAGAAGAAGGAAGAAATTGCTATAATTTATAATAGCTAAGTCTATAGGTACTGATCCACACTAGTCAATCCATTAGCAAACAGTCTAGTGAACACTTGAATGGTGGCTAGTCCAAACTGAGATGTGTGTAAGTCTAAGATACACACTATGTTATAAGAAAAAACTGCAAAATGTGGGGAAGAGAAAAGAAAAAGAAGTATTTATTTTTGCAACTGTTTTTGCATTATACTTAATCTAATCTGTTTATTTCAGCACTACTCAAATAACTTTATATAAAATCCTAGATTCACCTTAAAATATCTTCGCAGTCATTATACTATACAAGTTGTTTATAGTTATGGTTATATTTATGCTTACCAGTATAAAATAAAACACAGGAAGAAAATTATACCTGATAACAAAAAGCTTTACAAAGGTTTGAGTAGTAAGGAACCTTAAATTGTGCTTGCTTTAAGTATGATAAAGGCAATGTAAGAGAATATTCTATGCAAAACAATCTCTCAACCATTTACATTCTTATATGGCCTCATAAAGAAGTCTAGATCTTAATGTCCTTGCAGATAACTTTAAGTTTTTATTGAAATTCCATTCAGTTAACATAGAATGTAATTAGTTTCAAGTGTACAATACAGTGGTTCATCACTTACATACAACACCTGGTGCTCACCACAAGTGCCCTCCCTAATCCAATCACCTATTAACGCATCGCCCACTCACCTCCCCTGTGACAACATCTCTGTTCTCTATAGTTGAGTCTGTTTCTTGGTTTGCCTCTCTTTTTTTTTCCCCTTTCCTCATTTGTTTGGTTTCTTGAATTCTACATGAGTGAAATCATATGGTATGTGTCTTTCTCTGACTTATTTCGCTTAGCATAATCCTCTCTAGTTCCATCCATGTAGTGGCAAAGGGCAAGATTTCATTCTCGGCTGAGTGATACTCCATTGTGTGTACACTCCACATCCTCTTAACCTATTCATCTATGAATGAATACTTGGGCTGCTTCTATAACTTGGGTTATTGCAGATAATGCTGTTATTAACATCAGGGTACATGTATACTTTAAATTAGTATTTTTGTATATTGTATTCTTTGGGTAAATCCCTAATAGTAGGATTGCTGGACTGAAGGGCAGTTCTATTTTTAACTTTCTGAGGAACCTTGTACTGTTTTCCAGAGTGGCCTTGCAGATAACTTTTTAAGATACTGCTTTCAAAATGTATCAGGGTTGTTAGATAATGGGCCAGTAGTCACCCTTGGACAGGAGGCAGGGGAAGCGGGAACAATGTGACTAAAAGAGATTCTGAGGTGCTGGTATGTCTGTTGTTTGAATAGTGCAGTGATTTCACAGGCATGCTCACTTTGTGAAAATTCACTGAACAGACTGAATTCAACAAAAATTTATGATCTGTACACTTTTCTGTGTTAATATACTTAAATAAAAATAAAAACTTTTCATTAAAACAATCAGTAGGGGAACCTGGGTGGCTCAGGTTGTTAAGCGTGTGCCTTCGGCTCAAGCCCTGAATCAGGCTCCCTGCTCAGCGGGGAGTCTGCTTCTCCCTTTCTCTTTGCCCCTCCCCCAGCTTGTGTGCATTCTCTCTCTCTAATAAATAAAATCTTTTTTAAAAAAATAAAACAATCAGTAGGTAAATAGGTGAAGTCGCTTATATACTTTCACCTTCATTATTGTTAGGCCTATTTTAAACCAAAACACTGACCTGTGGAGTTCTGTGACCAGCTCAGCAAGAGTTAACTATAAACACTTCCCAACAGAGATACAGTAGAACACTGCGCAATTCCTGAATTCCCGGTCACATCTCTTCTGTTCTACAGACTAGGCTATATCACATTTACACCTTCAGTTTCTCACGTTTCATATTGTACTGAACATCCCCTACACATAAACTTCCATTGTGACAGATCAAAACAAAGTTAACTATATAACAAAGCTCCTCTTCAGAGTGGAGATGTAAGGGTTAAGTGCTATAAAGTTTCTCTGCGCAGAGTTACAAGAAGGGCTCTAATGAAAATCTGCCCAAATAACACTACATATTGCATTTCTGGTTTCCAGGACTGATGAATTCATTAAATAATAAATTCTAGAATGAATCTTTAAAGATAGCAAATGAAAAAATATTTTATTTTTATCTTTATTTTCATTATTTTTAGCTGGGTGTCTATACTTTAAACCTTATAAAATTACAAAGTGCCCCTTTAAAGAATTTATGACAATTAGTTGTAGTTGCTGAGGCAAAATGTCCTTTCCTTGCATAATGAAAGCAATGGGAGCTGTGACACCCTAAAGATAGTTCATTTTGGGGGTCAGATTTGGTAAGAAGAGAAGCACTGTTGAGAGAAGACTCTTAGATGGTTTTCGATTTCTCAAACCACAGTAAGCCAGCACTGGTATACATTATACTCCAAGAATTTGATTTGAACTCTCTAAGACAATATATTATGTCTAAACAAACTTTAAACAATTGGATTAAAATAAAGTGGAAAAAACACAAAGGTTAATCACATAATTATAATATTAAAATTAATGCATTTTAAACATACAAAGTAAGTATTACTGAGACTACAATTTTTAAAAAAGCGAACCTTTTCAGCATTTGAGTGAAATGCAATAGCCATTTCCAGCCTATGCACTCTCTCTTCAGATGCTATTGTAAATTGTTTCCATACTCTGTTCAGTCGAGGAAGTGTGTCTCCAGATGACCGAGATGTGCAGCGCAGAGACTGGCACAACACCACCGTGGCCTGTAGCAACTGTCTGCCGTAGTCATAAGTGCTCTAAAAAAGAAAAAGTAAACGTGAAATTATAGTATAAGAATTCTGAAAAGAGAGACAGGAAAGTGTGCAGGAAGGGTTGTGGTTGCAAATAGTAACACTACTGGGAATCAGTACTAAATGACTTACTTACTTACTGACACTTACTACTACAAATGAACTGCAGGTATAAAAATGGATGGGAAGACAACACTTTGAATTTTTAGTAAGTTTCTTTCTTGTTGAGTTTTGCTCTCTTCTTCTGTTTTCCCTATCTCATTCTTATCAACTCCACAATCCAAAATAATGGCTGATCTCATTAACCAAAACAAATGGGTAAAGATGGGCTCTTCATAGGGCACTTTATATCCCATGCAGAAAACTCTATTATTAGGGGAAATAAATAAAGATACTTTTAACACACACAAACACACACACAAAATCTGCATTGTTATACTAACACTGGTGAAATAGAGAAACTGGGGTTTTTACTATACCGCTATTAAACTGGGGTTTTTACTATACCGCTATTAACTCCTCTATTTCTTATTCACTTTCGTGAGTGAACAGATGGATTGCCTAAAAAATGGCATTATCTAAAACAAATCAGAGGGAGCATACAGAACCTGTATTCAGGAAAACATAAACCCTCTCAAGTTTATGCAGCCTGCTTTTGATGCACCAGCTGACATTTTCTTAGTTCTGTGATATTTCTGGAATAATATAACTAACCTTCTTGGGCTTGGAGGGTTAAGTTACATTATAATCATGCAGAAAGCTATTCAAACACTGAGCTTGTAGAAAAGGAAGATAACCAGTTCTGCACCTGTGCAACATCAACAAATTTTCTATGCTTTTCTAGTAAAACTTTCGTTTCCTGAGCATCATCACCCAATCTGATGTGGGTCTTAAGAAGGGCATCCAGAAGTTCACTTAGCCATTCTACTGCCTAAAAAAAAAAAATAAAGAAGAGTGACGCTGGATCCATAACTCTTATTATACCAAAACAACATGTTTATCAAAAGAAAAATTACTACCATATGATTAATTAATCTATTAGTTATAACCCAAGTCCTTAATAGCTTATTTCATTTAAGAAAGCGACATGAATTAATGATCTTTCCACCCCCTCAAAATTTTTAAAATCTAAGAACAAGATATATTAAAGAGAAGCACTTTTTAAAAATTAATAGCACATGATTCATATTAATAGATCGTGTGTTTTCCTTAAAGTCCAAGCACTGGTATTACAGAAGACTGATGAATCACTGAACTCTACCTCTGAAACTAATAATATGCTATATATTAATTAATTGAATTTAAATTAAAAAAAAAAGATTGTGTGGAATCTCATTACAGATTTATGTTGTTATTTAAAATCATAAAGTTCCTCTAGGTCAAGCTGCATTGATGTTCTCTGATGAAAATTACACAAAAACAGCATATAGTTTTTCTAGTTGAAAAACCCTCTTGCAAGTTAAAAAAGCATTGTGCTTAAACCAGCCTTAATCTTAGCATGTAACTAACAAGTCAATAATAATAAATAATAAATAATCCCAATTTCTCACTTAATAGAGGATTTCATTAAGAAGATGAGTCATATGAGACCAGTAAAATAACTGGAAATTAAAAAACACTTTGTTATTTTCATAAGATAAACTAGAATTTGATTAACACATTTACTTTCTTAGGACCATGAAAAGTAAACTTTTTTAACAGTTAGGTGAAATCAATCTTTTAAGAGAAGACAACTACATCATGTGCCTGACTGATCTTTTACCTGGGCAGCATCTTCTTCACATTTAAACAACTGCACCATTTGAAGCATCTTTAACCTTCGCACATCCACCATGTCTTCACATCTAATAAACAAAAACACAAGGCAGAACATCATTTCAGTTTCATTAATAATTATTTTAACATCATCATCTGGCATGCATGTTTTATAGTATACTAAAATACTTAATCCTATACACCATGGAGACTTCCAACTACTTTGTATTGATTTGTAAGAATTTTAAGGATATCTATATTACATCAAAATACTTCAAAACTTCAAAATACCTGAAAGATTCCTAATTACAAACCCCTGAGGACAGACTGGATTCTGTGAAATACTGAAGCAAAGCATCAACAAAGTAAAAACTAAACACTAAACACTAAAACCCAAAGAAATCTCCATTGCCAGTTAGCATTAAACAAGCCTCAAAGATAAACATATGAAGTTTCTTAAATAATAATTTTGACAATGATGCGCTAAGGAAATAAAACAAAATAAAAACGTTGAGGAAAGATACTATATCATAATTAAAGGATCTATCCAACAAGAATATCTAACAATTGTATAAATACTTATGCTACTAACTTGAGAGCAGCTAATTACATAAACCGGTAACAAAATTAAAGAAACACATTGATAATAATACAATAATATTAGAGGACTTCAACAGCCCACTCATTGCAATGGACAGATCATTTAAGCAGAAGATCAACAAGGAAACATAGGCTTTGAATGACACACTGGAACAGGTGGATTCACAGATATATTCACAACATTCCATCCTAAAGCAACAACTTACACATTCTTCTCGAGTGCACATGGAACATTCCCCAGAATAGATCACATCCTGGGTAACAAATCAGGTCTCAACAGGTACCAAAAGACTGGGATTATTCTCTGCATATTTTCAGACCATAATGCTTTGAATTACAAGCGGAAATTTAGAAAGAATTCGAATACACAGAGGTTAAAGAGCATCCTACTAAAGAATGAATGGGTCAACAGGAAATTGAAGAATTCAAAAAATTCATGGAAATAAATGAAAATGAAAACACTACTGTTTAAAACCTTCGGGATGCAGCAACGGCTGTCCTAAGAGAAATATATAGCAATACAAGCCCTTCTCAAGAAACAAGAAAGGTCTCAAAACACAACCTAACCTTACAATTAAAGAGCTGGAGAAATAACAGCAAAGAAAGCCTAAACCCAACAGGAGAAGAGAATTAATAAAGATTAGTGCAGAAATCAATGAAATAGAAACCAAAAGAATAGTAGAACAGAGCAACAAAACTAGGAGCTGGTACTTTGAAAGAATTAGTAGGATCAATAAGCCCCTGGCCAGACTTACCAAAAAGAAAAAAGACCCAAATTAATAAAATCATGAATGAAAGAGGAGAGATCACAAACAACACCAAAGAAATACAAACAATTATAAGAACATATTATGAGCAACTATATGACAACAAATTGGGCATTCCAGAAGAAACAGATGTATTCCTAAATGTATAAACTACCAAAACTGAAACAGTAAGAAATAGAAAACCTGAACAGACCCATAACCAGCAAGGAAATTGAAGCAATAATCAAAAATCTCCCAACAAACAGGAGTCCAGGGCTGGATGGTTTCCTTGGGGAATTCTACCAGATTTTTAAAGAAAAATACTTACACTTCTGAAGTTGTTTCAAAAAACAGCAATGGAAGGAAAACTTCCAAACTCTTTCTATGAGGGCGGCAACCTTGATCCTAAAACCAGACAAAGAGTCCACCAAAAAGGAGAATTACAGACCAATATCCCTGATGAACATGGACGCCAAAATTCTCACCAAGATACTAGCCAATAGGATCCAGCAGTACATTTTAAAAAAGATCATTCTGGGGTATTTGGGTGGCTCAGCAGGTTAAGTGTCTGCCTTCAGCTCAGGTAATGATCCCAGGAACCTGGGATTGAGCCCCACATTGGGTTTCCTGCCCAACGGGGAGTCTGCCTCTTCCCCAGCTCATGCTCTCTCTCTCTTGAAAAAATAAATAAACAAAATCTTTAAAAAAAAATAAAAGAATCATTCCCCACAACCAAGTGGGATTTATTCCTGGGCTGCAAATTGGTTCAACATCCACAAATCAATCAAAGTGATACACTACATTAATAAAAGAAAGGACAGGAACCATACGAACCTCTCAATAGAGGCAGAAAAAGCATTTGAATAAATACAGCATCCTTTCTTGATTAAAACTCTTCACAGTGTAAAGATAGTGGCAACATACTAAATATCATAAAAGCCATCTATGAAAAGCCCACAGTGAATATCATCCTAAATGGGGAAAAACTGAGAGCCTTACCCTTAAGATCAGGAATACAATTGGGATGTCCACTCTCACCACTGCTGTTCAACGTAGCACTATTAGTTCTAGCCTCAGCAATCCGACAACAAAAAGACATAAAAGGCTTCTGACACAGCAAAGAAGTCAAATTCTGATTCTGCAGATGACATGATACTCTATGTGGAAAACCCTAGACTCCATCCCCAAAATTGCTAGAACTCATATAGGAATTCAGCAAAGTGGCAGGATATAAAACCAATGCACAGAAATTAGTTGTATTTCTATACACTAACAATGAGACAGAAGAAAGAGAATTAAGGAGTCAATCCCATTTAAAATTGCACCAAAAACCATAAGATATGTAGGAATAAACCAAAGAGGCAAAGGATCTATACTAAGAAAACTATAGAACTGTCATGAAAGAAATTGAGGAAGACTCAAAGAAATGGAAAAACATACCATGTTCATGGATTGGAAGAAAAAATATTGTTAAAATGTCTATCCTACCCAGAAGAATGCATACATCCAAAGCAATCCCTATCAAAATACCATCAACATTTTTCACAGAGCTGGAACAAATAATCCTAAAATTTGTATGTAACCAGAAAAGACCCCAAATGGCCAAAGGAACACTGAAAAAGAAAACCAAAGGTGGCAGCAGCACAATTCCACTTCAACCTCTATTACAAAGTTATAGTCATCAAGATAGTATGATATTGGCAAAAAAGCAGACACATAGATCAATGGAAAGAATAGATAACCCAGAAATGGCCCCTCAACTCTATGGTCAGCTCATCTTCAACAAAGCAGGAAAGAATGTCCAATGGAAAAAAGACAGTCTCTTCAACAAATGGTGCTGGGAAAATTGGAAAGCCACATGCAGAAGAATGAAACTGGACCATTTCTTTAAACCATAACAAAAATAGACTCAAAATGGATGAAAGACCTAAATGTAGATAGGAATCCATTTAAAATCCTAGAGAAGAACACAGGTAAGCAACCTCTTCGACCTTGGCTACAGCAACTTCTTGCTAGTTACCTCTCCAAAGGCAAGGGAAACAAAAGCAAAAATGAACTTTTGGGACTTTATCAAGATAAGAAGCTTCTGTACAGCAAAGAAAACAGTTGACAAAACCAAAAGGCAACCAACAGAATGGGAGAAGATAAATGCAAAAGACATATCAGATAAAGGGCTAGTATCCAAAATCTATAAAGAACTTATCAAACTCAACACCCAAAGAACAAAAAATCCAGTTAAGAAATGGGCAGAAGACATTAATAGGCATTTCTCCAAAGAAGACATCCAAATGGCCAACAGACACGTGAAAAGATGCTCAACATCACTCATCATCAGGGAAATACAATTCAAAACCACACTGAGATACCACCCTCACACTGGTAGAATGGCTAAAATTAACAAGTCAGGAAATGACAGATGTTGTCCAGGATGCGGAGAAAGGGGAGCTCTCTTACACTGCTGGTAGGGATGCAAGCTGGTATAGCCACTCTGGAGAATAGTATGGAGGTTCCTCAAAAAGTTGAAAATAGATCTACCCTATGACCTAGTAACTACACTACTAGGTACTTACCCCAAAGATAAAAATGTAATGATATGAAGGGGCACCTGCACTTCAATATTTATTGAAGCAATATTTATTGAAGCAGCAATGTGCACAATAGCCAAACTATGGAAAGAGCCCAAATGTCCATCGACAGATGAATGGATAAATAAGATATGGTATCTTTCTATAGATATCTATCTATCTATCTGTATCTATAGAATGGACAAAGAATCTTGGAACACTGTGTCAAAAACTAATGATGTACTTTATGGTGACTAACATAACACAATAAAAAAAAAGAATAAAAAAAAAGAATGGGCTACTATTCAGCTATCAAAAAATGAAATCTTGCCATTTATAATTATGTGAATGGAAGTAAAGGGCATTATGCTAAGCAAAATAAGTCAGTCAGAGAAAGACAAGTAACATACGATCTCACTCGTATGTGGAATTTAAGAAACAAAATAGAGGATCAAAAGAGAGGGAAGGGAAAAATTAAACAAGATGAAATCAGGGAGGGAGATAAACTAGAAGAGAGTTTTTTTGTTTTTTTTTTTTAAGATTTTATTTATTTATTTGACAGAGAGAGATCACAAGTAGGCAGAAAGACAGGCAGAGAGAGAGGAGGAAGCAGGCTCCCCGCCAAGCAGAGAGCCCGATACGGGACTCGATCCCAGGACACCGAGATCATGATTTGAGCTGAAGGCAGAGGCTCAACTCACTGAGCCACCCAGGTGCCCCTAGAAGAGAGTCTTAATTATAGGAAACAAAATGAGAGTCGCTGAAGGAGGGGAGGTGATGGGATGGCGTAACTGGGTGTTAAGGAAGGCACATGATGTAATAAGCACTTGGTATTATATATGTTGGATGAGTCACTGACCTCTACCTCTAAAACTAATAATACACCATGTTAATTAACTGAATTTAAATTTTAAAAAGACAGCAAACAATGTAAGTGTACAATAGAAAAATAAAAAATTATGGAATATTCATGGAAAACATATCTTTTATAGCAGTGTAAAGACTGACCTGCAATACATGAATTATTGGTATTGAATCTCTCAAACATAATCTGAGTTTTTTTTGAAAGGGCATTTTAATAAATCTTGAAAATAGGCAAAAAATAAAAGTCAACCCTTTTCATTATATTTCACCACCCAAAGTAATATCTAATTTTGAATTTTTTAAAGAAAAGAACAAACAGAAAAACCCACTCCATCTATGTTCCAAAGGAGAAAAAAAAAAACAACTCTTGATCTCTGGGTGTAGAGAGACATAATTCAGAGTACTTCAAAATTTTAGTGTGGTCTGTCCTATATAATATACGACTGAACTTTCAAGGTGACTTTAGCTACCTCAGCTCTGATCTATTCGCTTTGTCCTCATGCAATTTCATGTATTTTAGAGGAAGAGTGAACTCACTACAATCTCAAATACTAATGACCAGTTACCCAGAAGGCACTGAGCTCCATGACAGTCAGTGTTCTTAAAGAAGGTGAATAATAATACAGAAACCATTGTCACAAGGCTATTTTTTATAAAGAACGCCCTTTATAAAAGCCTATTAACATAGTACTAAAGTGAATCTGGTTACAGTTATCCTACAAGGGACTAAAAGGAAGTGATGATTAGAAGTATTTTTAAAATCTGAAGCTAAACAATGTAAGACATTTTAATGATGAAGATGATATCATAGATATATTTAGTGCATAATGTCAGGTGTCAAATAATGTGCTTCATGGTCTCAACTATATTGGTTCCATTTTTGGCAGCAGAGTTCTAAATAAACAACGTGGTGAGGGCTACTATGGAGCTATGTAAAGAGTTCTATGGGAGCAGGGAGGAACAAGTAACTAATATGTTCTACAAATCTAAAAAAAACCTTCCAAAATAAGTATTCCCAAGTCTTTAAGAATCCAGCAAGAAGAAAATGAAGAAAGTAGTAGTCTAAGTCATAGATTCAAGAAACAGCACGATGCATTCAAGAAAGTGAACTGTGTCTGTAAAAGTTGCAGGAGATAAGATTATATAGGATTGAATTATGAAGAATCTCCTACACTATTTCAAGGAGACTGAACTTCATCGGAGAAAACAGGAAATCATGAAGTGGGGTCTTATGATTAGATATGCACTTTACAACGATTATTCTCATGTACAACAGACTAGAGAGGATCAAGGCCAGAGGCAGATAAAAGAGAAGATTTTAAATAGAAAATTTCAGGACTCAGAGACAGCAGAACTTAAAATATTTGATCGGGCTATACAGGGTGAGGAAGAGTATGGATTTTAGGATAAATCCCAAATTTGGTACCTGATACCAGCTTTAACCTAGATAAGATATTAAAAGAGAAGATCAAGGGGCACCTGGGTGGCTCAGTGGGTTAAAGCCTCTACCTTCGGCTCAGGTCGTGATCCCAGGGTCCTGGAATCAAGCCCCATATCAGGCTCTCTGCCTGCCTCTCTGCCTACTTGTGATCTCTGTCTGACTTGTGATCTCTGTCTGTGAAATAAATGAATAAAAGAGAAGATCAAGTATCTGGACATACTAGGTTTGAGGAATGTGTGCAGCACCCACCTAGAGATACTAAGTAGGCCAAGTATAGTTATGGGTCCAAAGCATAGGACAGGAGTCTGGGTCAGAACCATAAATACTCAATCACAACCAAATAAAATAAAGTCATTCAAGTAGTGAAACCGTCCAGAGAGAACACATAGAATAAAACGACTGGGCCTCAAACCCTGAAAGCAGAGAAATTAGCTAGAGGACAAAAAACCAGTGAAGAAGACTAAGAAGAAACAGACTATTGGGATCATGAGGGTGTTTTCAGAAGACGACAAGGTTGTCAGAAAGTTTCAAGAAGAAAAAAGTCAGCTGTGTCCAATGCTATTCAGCATGATGAAGCAATGTGAAGACCAAAAATACTCCCTGGATTTTGAGCGAGATCAAGCATTTATTACATGATAATTACAAAGTCACGGATGATATCAGTAAGAGCAAATTCAGTGAAATAGGGTAGAAGTCAGACTGAGGAGGGTTGAAAAGTTAATGGGAGGCAGTTAGGAAATAGTATGAGTATAGATTAGACCTTCAAATGACTTAGCTGTCAGGAAGGAGAATTCTAGGGGTAAAAGAGACAAAGAAAGAGTTGAGGAGGAAAGTCTATGCATGTGTGTGATTTTTTTTTTTTTTAATGAGAGATTTAAGCATTTAAATGACAGGCAGAGATCAGAGTAGAGAATGAGAGTAGACAGGGAAGACATGAGGGTACGTGACTTATTAAATACAGAGCTACAGCATCCTTTGCGATTAGAATAAAAATGTAATGGGTAAGTTTGCATGTGAAGTTAGAAGGAATTCCTCACTAATGAGTATTTTCTCTGTAATGTAGAAATTGTTTCTGTGAGGTTTTGTTGATATCCTAAAATTTTTAAGTGTCCAAAAATTTCATAAACCATGCTATACTGTATATACTTTCATATATTAATTTAATACTTTACTTTGTAATGTTCTCTCAGGTGCTACTGCAAATTGAATTTTCAAAGAATCTTTTAAATTCCTGACTCTATATGAAATAAAACTAAATAGCCCCTTGCCCAGAGTCCACTATCTAATCCTTTCAGAGCACATATGAGTACAATGATAGTGTGACAATTTGTGAGAACTGAAGATGAAGAAACTGATGAAAGTAGATGACATATTTAATAGCAACTCTAAACCAAATGAAAACAGAAAATCAAAATTCTCCAAAAAGGGTTTTCTTAAAAGATGAAAGGGTCATAGGCTATAGTAGAAATATGGAATACAAAAGTACTTGGGTGTAACTAAAATTTTACCACTAAATTAAAAAGGAGAAAAGTACCATTAGTTGAACAAATTGTCACAATTTGTTAGTACAATTATATACAACAATTACATTCACCAAAACTTACTACAAGCCTTTTATATTAACAGGTTAGAACTTCTATTTTGTATGGAAAACATAAATTATATCACTTCTCATTTTATTATGTCATTTTAGCAAAAATTAACATGAACAGTCAAACTTTGCCTTTGTTTCCTAAGCTGCATATCTTCCATCACTCCTTGTATGTGGTCCACATTTTCTTTATTTTCAATGGTTACATCCTTTCCATAGGCCCAGGATGCCTGATTGGAGATCTGATCCAGAAGTCCTTGACCTTTTTCACGCAAACCTTGTAATCCTACATCTAAAACAAAAGTTCCTAGATTTAATCTCTTAAACAAAGGAGGTGCTTTCCCTCCCTCACGGAAATCCCCTCAGCAGATACTGTACTCGGGTTCTACGCACTGATAGCTTTGTATGTTAAACTACCTTGGGAGGAGGTTCTCTGAACACTTCAAGGAATAAACTCATTTAAACATGGTTGGAACTGAGCTCACTCTCACTGCCAAATTCTGCCTAAAGGTAATTTCCAAAAGGTGAATTTCCACTGATGATACTTATTTTTGAAAACTGAAAGCAGGAAGAAAATGTAAGAAGTTCTATTTTGATTAGTAATATTTTTCAGTTTGTTTCCTTTGTGCTTCTATGTAGTCCAATTTTTAAGAGAACAAGCCAAACATTTTGTTCAAGATAATGTTTAAGAGTTACAAGACTTAAAAGCATTCAAGCAATGCAATATCACTGAAAAAGGATGCTGAATATTTTGAGTTCAGGCATCTTCCAGTTTACACCTAATGAGAGGGAACATTTAGGATAGATTTACAATACTCCAAACCAACAAGCACACAGGAATTCCTTTCTTTTTTAAAGGAGAAGTATGGTTCTAGAAAGCTTCTGATCCTTTGAAATAAACTGCATTTGGCAAATTAAATACAAAATACGTATTATGCCTATCATGTGTTAAAATAACAAAGGCTGCAAACAAATGCCCTTACAAACATGATTTTTCAAACGCATTCCCTCAAATCCTTTTCAATAATTAATTAATTTGGTTCAATCATGTGTCACCATTTTCTACTAAGTCTGTCTTAGGTATCTGCTTCCTTACCTCCATTCCCCTTTGCCCTCCTATCCTACCCAGAACAATCCTTTCTTCCCTTTTGTACATCCACTATCTCCTCTCCAGTCATGACCTAGGGAAATTCACTGTACTTCCTTCCTACTGTAGTAAAATGTAAAGTGTCAAGTGAAATGGGATCATCCTCCCCTTGGGAGAGTACCTCGGCAATATTCCCAATTTGGAGAAACAAATGCACAGAACCATACCAACTATTTATTCACAAGGTTAGGATATAGCAACAACCAAAATCACTGCATAAAACATAGTTTTGGGGCATACAGGATTTACCACAGAACACTTCACAGCTAATTACAGCTTATGCATGCACTACAAATAACTGTTCGTAGTATATGCAAGACGTAGCACCTATAGATATACCTGGGTAAAGAAGAAAGGCTAAAGGCCCAATGAAGGAAGGGTGACAGACCATCAATGAAAAATAGGAATTTTACCATGTATTACACCCTTCAAGGGAATAAAACCTATTTTATACTAATTTTTCCTGTGTTTCCTATAAATAATTATAATTAGCTCAGTGTAAGTTGACTTCTCTAACCATAGTAATGATATTTCTAAAAAAAGAACCTTATGTTTCAGCATTGTTAAAATCTGCTTACCAACACTTTTCAGCTTCTCTTCAAGCAGTTTTAAAGTCTGCTGAATCGATGCTCCATCAGCTGGTGCTACATCTACGCACAACATCCCTAATAAGCCATCCAACTGCTGAGACAACTAAAGCAGAGGGACACCAAAGAGATAACCCTGATGTGATCAGCATCTAAAGTGTTTAATGATTAATGAGGTTTATATCTAATGAGGTTATCACAATTACACTTGAAAAAGTCTATGCTGTTAAAAGACAAGGGCGAATAATTAGAATACATGTTATCTGAAAAGACAGAACACACAGAGGCATGCACCAGGAAGACAAAGATTTATATCCAGGTAAGCAGAATGTAGGAAAGTACTCAAACGTCCATTGCAATCTATGTTATAAAGCATAAACAGAGAAATGATCAAAATGAAATATATCTAAGTTCAAACACTATTTAGACAAAAAATGTTTAGTTGCATGCAAAATGACTTAAAAATGAAAAGAAAATTTTTTAAAAAATCAAAGACTTTTATCATCTCCCCATGACTAAATTATTTTATTTTTCCAGAAAAATAATTAGGAGACATGCAAACCTGCAAAATTTATGTGCAGATAAGTGTTCAGATCATTTGAAGAACAGAAAAGCAATCAGAGTAGAAACTTACATCTTGGGCAACACCATGAAATTCAAGAGCTGCTTGTAAGAGATTCTGCCTAAATTCCAGTTGACTGGCCTGTCGATAGCAAACATCACTAAGTTGTTGCTGCAGTGACTTCAGTTCCACAAGATCTTCCTCGTCCCCAGCATTTAAGAGTGCTGCAATTTGCTGATTAAGTTCCACATACACTGCAAACCATTCCTGTAACACACATGTTGTACATTAAGGATCAAATTGGCTCCTGAAGAACCGCACCACATTTTATAATTCTTCCAGATAAACTAAGTAACATATATGATAATTATGTAAGGCAGAATTACTTAAAGTGAGGATGAGAAGTCCCCAACCCCCAAATCCTTCCACATGACTCCCGGAACTCACTCTTATCAACGACAGTATCTATCCTGTATCTTCATCTTTGTATCTAAATGGTTCCTTTCCTTTCTTGTTCTACCTGAAACCTGTCCATCCTCAGAGAAAATTATTACCAGACCATTTCTTCTCTCTTTCTCTTAAAACCTTCATCTCCTTTAAAGTGCATGCTGTTGGATAACATCCTTCCAAACCTTTCCCATTAAGCACCTTCTTCCAGGGAGTTTGGCAATGGTCACGGCCCTCCGCTCTGGGTCAGCGTTTCCACTGACTCCCACCATGTACACATCCCTGCAGTACCCTTATTAACTCTGTCTCCTGATTCCCTCCCTCACTTGCAACCATCCTGTCCCTACCCCAAATCAGCTACCTACTCCAACACATGTAAATTCTTGTCATAATCATGTATTACCATACAGCTCCCAAAGCTTCAAGAATCTCATTCTCTAACCACCAGCTACTGACTCTCTTGGTCACACTCTTTAGGACAACTCACTCCTACAGCTCCATGAGACTACCCAATCCACTGACCTGCTTGTTTCATGGCCCAGCATGAAACAGTCTCACATCCTCACTTCTGTCTTTAATCAGAGGCTATAATCACCTCCCAGAGCATAACCCATACTCGTGCCCTGCATCTTCCTTTTCCAATCCACCTGTCAAGACCTCAGACCTGGTATCTCTGCCTACTGTATACCTACACCAGAGCAGCAATATGGCTGGATAATAACAATGATGTGAACAGGTGTCTTTTTAAAGTTATAGTGTACGTAAATATATAGACTCTCTCCACATAAAAGTATGTAAAGTATATAAATAACCTCAAATAGACCTTCAGCAATCCTATTTCTCTAGTCAATACATTTTCCCACTCTCATGATTATTTGTTTTTTTCACTCCTTAAATCTCCAACTCCTTTTCCCTCTCTTCGTTCCCAGCCAAAACTCTAACTTCATTTTCTCTCCGACAAACCTATGACCCTCCCTCTTTTCTGCAGCCCTGTGCTTCGCCCTCCCCACTAAAATAGCAGATGAACTGTCCCTGGTTCGAAAGTAGCCACTTAACTTGCACTCTTTGTCCTCTATTACCTACACAAGGCTTTGCCCTTGCACTTATCTTTTCTCTCCCATCATCAATTCATTCTTCTTAATTGGATTACTTCCACCAGCATACAAATAAGGTGCAGTATCTTATATTAAAAAACAGAATTGCACTCAAGACCAAGGCTGTCCCTTAAAGGAATACTCTATACTCATCCTATCTCCTATTTCCCATTCCCTTGTTAACTCATTCTCATCAGGATTTTGTCCTTCCTGCTCTTAGCAAATTCTCAGTCTTTACCTAATTTGGGTCTCTCAGTTGCATTTTACAAAGGCAACCACTTCCTTCTTGAAATGCCTTTTTCTATTCTTTCCTCGGACACAACAGTTCTGCTGTCCTCCTTCTGCTTCTTGCCTTCTACATTTAGGAGTGACCTGGGGTTCAGTTTTCCAAAGGCTCTTTTCTTCTAAATTAGTACTCTTTGGGCTTGGATGAGTTCCTCTGGTCCCATGCCTTTAAATAACATTTATATGCTGATAATTCCCACATTAATATCCTCACCTTGCCCCTTCCCTGAACCCAACAGTGATCCTCAAGTGTCCACCAACTATCTCCATTTGGATGAGTATCTGACATCTAAAATTTAACCTGCCCCTGAAGCTACAAATTCTGTAGAATCCCAACCTGCTTCTCTCACAGTCTTTCCCAACTTAAGAGTGGCTAAGGCCAAACACCTGATTCTTACAAGAGCAAGACTTGCTGGCTCAACCTCAGCAATGTGACAACTGCTTACTACATCTACTGCCTCCACACTATTAGTCTCCAGTCTTCCTGTTTTGTTGTTTGTTCCTAGTCCTTATTTTCCACATGGTAGCCAGAGATCTTTTTATTTTATTTATTTATTTTTAAATATTTTATTTATTTATCTGACAGACAGAGATCAAAAGTAGGCAGAGAGGCAGGCGGGGGCGAGGGTGGGGGAGGGGGAAGTAAGCTCCCTGTTGATCCCAAGATCCTAAGGTAGAGGCTTTAACCTACTAAGCCACCCAGGTGCCCCCAGAGATCTTTTTATTTTTTTTTTTTAAGATTTTTATTTATTTATTTGACAGACAGAGGCAGAGAGGCAGGCAGAAAGAGAAGAAGGGAAGAGGGCTCCCTGCTGAGCAGAAAGCCTGTGCAGGGCTCGATCCCAGGACCCTGGGATCATGACCTGAGCTGAAGGCAGAGACTTTAACCCACTGAGCCACCCAGGCGCCCCTCCCAGAGATCTTTTTAAAAACATGTATCACACAGACCTGTACCCCTGGGTCTAATAATACATTATATGTTAATAAAAAAGAAAAAAAAAAAACATGTATCAGTTCTCTGCTCAAAAATCCCTCCAATGGGGGCGCCTGGGTGGCTCAGTGGGTTAAGCCGCTGCCTTTGGCTCAGGTCATGATCTCGGGGTCCTGGGATCGAGTCCCGCATCGGGCTCTCTGCTCGGCAGGGAGCCTGCTTCCCTTCCTCTCTCTCTGTCTCTCTGCTTACTTGTGATCTCTCTCTGTCAAATAAATAAATAAAATCTTTAAGAAAAAAAAAAATCCTTCCAATGATTTCATGTAACATTTATTTTTTTTTTAATTTTATTTATTTATTTGACAGAGAGAGATCACAAGTAGATGGAGAGGCAGGCAGAGAGAGAGAGAAGCAGGCTCCCTGCTGAGCAGAGAGCCCGATGCGGGACTCGATCCCAGGACCCTGAGATCATGACCTGAGCCGAAGGCAGCGGCTTAACCCACTGAGCCACCCAGGCGCCCCTCATGTAACATTTAAAATAAATGTCAAGGGGCGCCTGGGTGGCTTATTGGGTCCTGGGACAGAGCCCTGCATCAGGCTCTCTGCTCAGCAGGGAGCCTGCTTCCCTACCTCTCTCTCTGCCTGCCTCTCTGCCTACTTGTGATCTGTGTCAAATAAATAAAATCTTAAAAAATAAAATAAATGACAAGGGACGCTTGGGTGGCTTAGTCGTTTCAGCATCTGCCTTCAGCTCAGGTCATGATACTAGGGTCATGGGATCAAGCTCCATGTCTGGCTCTCTGCTCAGTGGGGAGTCTGCTTCTCCCTCTCCCTCTGCCTGCTGCTCCCCCTGCTTGTGTTCTCTCCCTCTCCCCCCAAATAAATAAATAAAATCCTTAAAAAAAAAATAAAATAAATGTCAAGTTCCCTTTTGGGGGTGAAATGGACATGATTTGGCTCCGGACTCCCTTAGAAACATTGTTCTGTGTGACCTTGCTCACTGCACTACAACACCACCAACATAACTTGCTGTTCCATTACAATGGCAAGTAAGCACCTACCTACAGTGTTTTTACTTCTGTGTCCTCAATCTGAACTGCCTTTTGCTTGAATTGCTCCTTCACATCATTTCAAAGTTTCTGATTAAATGTGATCTGAGAGGCCTTTCCTAAAAGCCTTGCCTTACCTTCTCTCCATTCCCTTTTTTCCCAATATGAATTTAAATTCCATATTATAAGACAGTGCTATATAGCCAAGAGTCTAGAACATGTGACATTTATTATGTGTTCAGTTAACATGTAGCGAATGAACATATAAAGCACTTCATATCAGATACTGTAGATTAGCTGACATTAAATTAAGTAGGTAATAGGTACTGCTCTAAATGTGGTCTACTCTTGTGCCCTGTACCTAAAACTTGGGCTTCTCTATTTTTTCATGTTGTTTTATTGCTTGAACTACTATGAAATTTCTGAATATTATTATATAGACAATGTAGTCAGATGTAGAGAAAAGAACAGTAGATGTGAAAGACGAACTCAAGGTCTTTTTCCTTATAAAGGGTGTCATCTTCATTAACTCACTTATCTCTCAGAACCAGTTTTTTTGTTTGTTTATTTGTTTTTCCTTTCGAGCAGTGATTTTCAACTGGGGGCTATTTTGCTTCAGAGGGAATATTTTGCAATATCCAGAGACATTTTTGGCTGTCACAAAGGAGAGGGCGCAATGCTAATGCATCCAGTGGGTAGAGGCCAGTGATGCGGCCAAATGACCCTATAATGTACAGGATAGCCACTACAACAAAGATCCATCTGCCCAAAGTGTCATAGGGCCAAGACTGAGAAACCCTGTTCTGTACAACAGTGATGATATCATCTGTCTTACCTACCTTATTGGTTATTGTATAAATTAATTACATAATACTATGTGTAAAATACTTTTGAAACCATAGAGTGATTATATTTTTTTAAAGATTTTATTTATTTATTGGACAGAGAGATCACAAGTAGGCAGAGAGGCAGGCAGAGAGAGAGGAGGAAGCAGGCTCCTCGCTGAGCAGAGAGCCCGAATCGGGGCTCGATCCCAGCACCCTGGGATCATGACCTGAGCTGAAGGAAGAGGCTTAACCCACTGAGCCACCCAGGCACCTCCACAGAGTGATTATAAAGGTTAAAGGAGGTGGATTTAAAGCAGAAAATACAACGTGAGAAAAATATCACAGTAGTGTTCTAAAATAAAAAGGGATTTCGGGGAACCTGGCTGGCTCAGTGGGTTAAGCCTCTGCCTTTGGCTCAGGTCATGATCTCAGGGTCCTGGGATCGAGCCCTGCATCGGGCTCTCTGCTCAGCAGAGAGCCTGCTTCCTCCTCTCTCTCTCTCTGCCTGCCTCTCTGCCTGCTTGTGATCTCTGTCTGTCAAATAAATAAATAAATAAAATCTTTAAAAAAAAAAAAAAGGGATTTCACAGTATTCTCTATAGTACTTGTAAATTTAGTTAATAAGTTAATATTCTAAACAAATAATTAATCCAATTCTTTGAAGAAGTAAGAGTCATGATTCAAAGAAAAATAGTAGGCTAAAGGATTAGCATCCTGGATCACCATGTCTTATAGTGAGAACTATCTATACCATATTACCAGGGTGCTTACTAAAAATACCAAAGCTTCACCCCTGACCTACTAAGTCTATGGGCATATGGCTCTGTGACAGGCAGTTTAACAGTCACTTCAGGTGACTCCTAGAACAACTAAGGTTTAAGAACAACCATACTGGGGTTGATTTTTTTCCTAGTCTGAACCTATAAAATAAAGGCCCTAATAACTAGAACAAGGAGGTAAACAATTTAAGAACTAGTATTTTTC
This sequence comes from Neogale vison, assembly GCF_020171115.1. Lineage (NCBI taxonomy): Eukaryota > Metazoa > Chordata > Mammalia > Carnivora > Mustelidae > Neogale > Neogale vison. The sequence goes on from NC_058093.1 coordinate 75,009,111, forward strand.
TTGAAATTAGCACTTGAAATTAAAGAAACTCACATTAGGAACTGAGGTTTTCCTAAAGAAATAATCAGTCTCTCTGGGATGTAAGGGAATAAAATCTGGAATGCACAGGCACACACACACTCTCTCTCTTCAGATTAATCAAAATGGTTTTTTCCTAGGAAATAGGAGAATATAAAATTTATAGAACCTTAGCTGAACAGGCTGCATTCAGTTCAGTTTTGGCCATCCTCTGGCCTACCTTTTAAGAACATTTAACTGCGCAGCAAAAAAATCAATTCCAAGACATGCAGTTTGTATTTAGACGGTAGGTAAGAAATGAGCTTGAACGCTCACATGGTAGGACAGAGGTAGTCATCTCGATTGACACTGGAATAGTGCAGGAACTGGTGGTGATGCACAGCTGCTGAAATAATGGGTATTTATGCTTAAACCAAGACACAGGAATTCTAATCTAGCAGGAAAGAAACACTGCCAGATCACTTGATTAAGGTCAGTATGTTCGTGAGAGATGGGTGTTGACCCTTCATGTACACCTGTTTTGCTGCTTACTATTAGGCATGACACAACAATGTTCTCTTTGAAGACCAAAAGTCAGCATTGTGAGATGGGAGATACGAACGGAATCCTAAAGCTTCAGAGATTTATACTTCCGCACAGTCCTAAGACGTGTTTTCCCTAACAACCACCTACCTCAGCCCAAAAGAAAAAATCTGATTATTGAACTAAAACACATGAAAATGTATTTTAAGTTACTATTATCATTTTTCTTATATCTTGTTATTCTTTGTTGTGCTTACCTACTTCATATTAAAAAAGCAAACTTCCTTTTGACACTCCTTGACAAAGAACTACATATTTGTAATATTTTCATTTTCTGTATATTAAAACTAAATATTCTAATAAATTTGGGTTTATTTTTAGCTTTAAGATTATGCTTTTATAAGAATCTAAAATTTAATACTCGACAGAGTGATTTAACACAAAATGGTATGTTAATTTCTATCCCTATTAACCAATCAATATACCAGAAATTTGTCATAATTTCATTAAGACCTGAACAACTCCAACATATGCTTTAAAGTGTTCCTCTTATTACAAAGAGAAAAGCTTTTAATAAAATATTGGAACATCATAAGCTAATATACTCATCCTGAATCAACCTATTCTCAAGGTTAACAATGTAGTGCCACCTATTGGTTACAGTGCAATTCTCATTTGTAAACCTTGTAAAATGAAAAATTTCAAACTATTCAAAAGTGGAAAGAACAGTATAATGAATCCCATGTGCCATCCATCTTCAATAACTATCAACTCCTGACCAATTCTGTTTCTTCTACACTCCCATTCAATTTGTCCCCACCTCCCAATTTTGAAACTGACATACATCATTTAAAGAAATGAAATCCATAAACCATCAGTGTTTCTCTTTTCTCTGAGCAGCAGGTCCATGAATGCAAACAACAATATATGTGCATATGTCCTCAAATATTAAGAGTATAGGAAGATAGGAAGGAAAAAAAATGCTATTATCTTAAGTACATCCATGAGTAGCTTTCGTTGCAAGCTAGCCAGTAAGCAGGTGAGACAGACTGACAGAGACAGAAAAATATAGAAAGGGAGAAAGAGAGAAAGAAATACAGAGAAACAGAGAGAGGAAAAAGAACTTCAAAAGTATGAAGAGACTGGTGTTTCAACCGAGTCTAGCTACCCAGTGATTGAAAAATGTTCTCTCCCAGTTTATTCATATAAAAATAAGGTGATGACATTAGAAGAATCTGTAAGATCCTCTCTAATTCAAAAGTTCTGAAATTTTATTCACATTATAAGTAAACCTGAACACACAGAGCTATCCATAAGCAATTTTTTCATTTAAATTAATTTTTAGGGGCACCTGGGTGGCCCAGTTGGTTAAGTGTCAGCCTTCGGCTGCAGGCATGATTTTGGGGTACGGGGATGGAGCTCCACATCGAGCAGGGAGTCCACTTCTCCCTCTCCCTCTGTCCCAACCCCAGTTCATGCTGTATTTCTCTCTTACAGAGGTCTCTCTCAAATAAATAAAATCTTTAAAAAAAAAATAAGTAAAATAAATTGATTTAAAACTTTATAAATAAAAATACAAAAATAAAAATCTTAACACAAGAATCTCTATGTATACTATTTATAATTTCATCCATACTGTATGCAACATAAAATATGTTTTTCAATTCCTTTTGTGGATTTCTTTATAATAGGTACATAATCTAACTTCAAAGTATAATTATTCCTCTTGACATCTTTAAAAAATAATAAAATGTAGATAAATCCTGTCTTTAGGGCCCTCAAGTGTCACGTATCTTTACATAAAGGACTCTGGGGATACTTTCATAACCAAATCCTCTAGATGGAAGTCTACAATATTTTACAGCAAATACTGTTTTCAAGAACCAAAAATGGTGGGATGCCTGGGTAGCTCAGTTGGCTAAGTGTGGGCCTTTAGCTCAGGTCATGATCTCGGGGTCCTGGGATCGAGTTCTGCATCAGTGTCCTTGCTCAGTATGGAGTCTGCTTCTCCCTCTGCCTGCCACTCCCCTTCTTGTGCACACATGCTCATGCTCTCTCTGATAAATAATTAAATACATACAATCTTTTAAGAAAGGGGGGTACAGACTATAGGATATAGTTACCCTACAGTAACATGCTCCAGAACAATCCACAAGGTTCAAATAAGTCACAGTCAGTATCAAAAATATCAAAAGAATTACGTTATTTATAAAGTACCAAGAGAGAAGCCTGGGTTAAGCTCCAGCTCTCAGTTTAGGGTCAGGTCATGATCCTGGGATCCTGAGATCCAGCCCTGTGGCAGGCTGAGTGTAGAGTCCGCTTGAGATCCTTTCCCTCTGCTCCTCTCTACTCACCCTGTGCGCAAGTGTGTGCACTCTCTCTCAAATAAATAAATACAATCTTTAAAGATTTTTTAAAAATTTATTTGACATGGGGGGGGGCAAGCAGAAGGAGAAGCAGGCTCCCCACTGAGCAGAGCCTGACATGGGGCTCAATCCCATGACCCTGGGATCATGACCTGAGCCCACAGCAGATGTTTAACCGAATGAGCCACCCAGGCATCCCTTAAATAAAATCTTAAAAATAAATAAATAAAATGTTAAAAAATAATAAAAATAAAAAGTATCAAGAACATTAAAAGATTATAACCTCAGGAACAGGAGTTATAAGTTAAATACAAATTACTCAGTATATTTTATTAGCATAAAAGGAAAAAGCATTATGTTGGACCCTGTGAAATGAATAAAATATACAGATTTTTTTCAATTATAGGATTTCATAAGATTTCATTTCAATCTTTTTTAAGTACTGGGGTGCTCGGGTGGCTCAGTCAGTTAAACACCCGACTCTTAATTTTTGGCTCAGGTTAGGGTTGTGAGATCAAGCACGGCATAGGGCTCTGCAGTGGGCATGGAGCCTGCTTAAGATTCTCTCTCCCTTTCCCTTTGTCCTTCCCCCTTCCCCTTCCCTCTTTATCCATCAATCAATCTCTTAAGAATACTAATTAGGAAAACTGCAGACAATATACAATCTTTAGATGATTTCAAATCCAAATCTTGTGATATCTCTTCCATATTATTCTCTCAGCTAGATTACAGATACTACAGAGTACAGTATATATTTTATCTGCCAATATAACAGATTATTAAAGCTGACTTGGGGAATATTACAAAGAAAACAATATAAGGAACGGAACAGAATGATATATATAAAAGAGGAAAATAATGTCAAATATTGTTTAAAATACATCTTTAGTAAACAGTAAATGACACATGGTCAACAATTCAAATTTATTCCTGAGAAAAGAGGTTCAACATTTCTTCTTTAATCTCATTTAGTTAAAATATACATTTATTAATACTACTCAACTTTTAACTACCACTTCAGTTGGGGAAGTTAAAGGGAAAAGAAAAACTTAGATGTTCACATAATCCATAAATCTTATCTGGGCCCAGAGTTTAAAACTGTTACTGAACAATTTTTTTTAGTTCTCTATTATTGTGCATTTAGAGCCTAGTGATCGGGATTCATCTGAACACATGAATTTTTTTCTCAATTAACACATAAATCCAATCAGAGTGTCTTCTGAGCATTTGGATTTGTTTTTGCTTTTGTTTGAGGGGAAGGCTTCTTTTATTACCTATTTATGGGAAAGATGTTTTATTCTTCATATTAAATGCAAGGTTGAATGGTGTGTGTTTGTGTGTGTGTGTGTGTGTGTGTAAACTGATCAATATTTTTAAGCCAGATAATCTAAGGAGATAAAATTAATGAATCTGTTTATTTTTCTACTTTTCTAGTCAACCTATTTAAATTGCTATCAGAAATAATATGACTGGGGGAAAAAAAGGATGAACTAATTGATCCACAAAGCAGATGATCACTTTCTCTCTCTTTTTTTTTTTAATAAATTATTTATTTTCAGAAATACAGTATTCATTATTTTTTCACCACACCCAGTGCTCCATGCAATCTGTGCCCTCCATAATACCCACCACCATGTACCCCAACCTCCCAGCCCCAGATGATCACTTTCTCAATAATGAAGAGTTAACTTTAACAGAGCAAGAGCTTAACGTATATCAACTTCCTCCATACACAAGTTGTTAAATTTTAAGCCCTCCTGAATGATTATCTATAATCTGCCCATAGATCATTTTCTAATTTTATAACTGATTTGTTTGATCATCTCCTTCAGAATTACAAGTAGGAGCCCCTAAATGCACAAAGAATGAAAAGATATCCTGCACCCTCTGCACTCACTCTCAATTAGTTGTGATTAATGCAACAGTTTGGCAATTATTCTCAGGCATTAACTGTACTGTACTCTCCCTAATAGAGCAGGGACATCCCAGGCCTCCCTCTGAGGATTTAAGGATTATAATTTCTGTCTCAGGACTGCAGACAAAGGTTCTATTTTTACACTATTACTCTTTATTCTGTCACGGTAATTTTTAAAAATTTCACATGGATTTGTTTCTATAGAAATATATAAACTATACTGGAGGCAAAGCAAAACCAAACTTCCAATAAATACATAATAAATGGTCAAAATGTTCTTTATGGCCTCTAAATATTAAACATACTATACTTTATGTCCTATACCAAAGTTTATAGCAACTTATCCCTTAGCACCACACAGGGTCCTAATTATGCCCAGTAACAACAGCCTGTAACCTGCAGAGGAGAGGGACTCACACTGTGCTGGCTCTCAATCTCTTCATGCTTCTGCTGTAGGGCCTGGGAGGCTCGGATGGAGTCTCCAATCCCCCACTGGGCTCGTAGTTGTTCTGATCCAGGACCTTCAAGCCAGTTTACAACCTATAAATGAAAGTTGAGACCAAAATCTTAAAATAATCAAAAGCTTTTCAAACATTCAACGTTTTCTCCTCCCAAAGCTCCTCAAATTTTTTTTTTAAATTTTTGATTTTTACGTTTATTTATTTGACAGAAAGAAAGCACAAGTGGGGGAGCAGCAGGCAGAAGGAGAAAGAGAAGCAGGCTCCATGCTGAGCAAGAAGCCCAATGATACAGGGCCCGACAATGTGGGGCTTGATCTCAGCAACCCAGATCATGACCTGAGTCAAAGGCAGATGCTTAACCGACTGAGCCACCCAGGCACCCCAGTTCCTCAAGTATTTTTAAATTTTTTTAATTCTACTGTAAAGGCAGTAAATGCTTCTTTTCTAATTATGTGGCTATAATGTGACAACTTTTCCAAAAGCAAAATTTAAAAGAATGCACACAGTAGCACCTTAGGCTTTCAGCTTTCTGATCATCTGCCAGGCTAAAAGAAATCTGGAATGCTCTCCATAAAAGAAAATTAAAAATTAACTTACAATGAAAGAAAATAAAAGAACTATAGGATTTTGCAGAAATCCTGCAGAAGAGACACCAGAAAGGACACTGGTCAAATTTCTTATCTAACATTTAAGAAAAATTAATTTCAGAGATTAACTGACCTGCCCAAGGTAATATAATCCATTATTAAAAACCTAGGACTAAAATCCCTGTCTCCAGACTCGTAGTCAAATGTTCTCCTCAAAGTACTGATAAAACTAAATGAACTAAGTAATTAACTAATATGAAGTTAAAATGCTACTTTTGTCACTATGAAAATTACAAACTAACTGTAGAATTATACTACAGCAATACCTTCTAGGGGTCTTAGGATGAACTAAAATCTGCAGACCCACATACCATCTGAGGTCCCACTGGCACCACTCAGCAGGATGTGAGGTGAGCAAAGCAGCATGAGGCATTCTTCTTCTGCCAAGTCAGTTCAGGCATGAGGAGATGAGATCCATATGGGACAGATTTGGGGAAGACTCTGGTATCAAAACTCCAGAGTCCACAGTGCTCATGCATGCTACAGAAGTTCTGAATTCAAGGATGCTCAAAGTTATGCCTTCCATCAAGTACTAACCGTTCTCCTAGTCCAGACCCAGAATAATTTTTACTATAAAAGCAGTAGTTGACATTCCAAGTTTTACAGGTTTTCAAGGAAACAGAGCTAGACAGCTAAGCAAAGATCAAAGCCTCATGCAGAAAGAGTTTTTCTAACTCTCTACCCACCCTCCCCACATACACTACAAAACTACATGGACACAGTGAAGTAATTTTAACAGAAAAAAATATTATCAAATTTTACTTGTTACTGAATTAAAATAAGGAATTCAACAACAGATGTATGGTTAGGCCCTAAAATGTAAACTTAGGATTGCTGGTAAGAAGCAAATGAGGGTGTGTCCGTAGCATAATGTTATAACCCAGTGGATACACAGGCTTATCTCAGAACTTTGTAACAGACCCCATGTTGCATTTTTATTATTATCAGGTTAAAATATATTCCTTTAAAAATCTAATAGTTCATGGAATTTTTAGTAGTTATATAAAAGTACCACATCATAGGGAAAAATCATGTCTATTTCTTTCCATTATTTTTTGACACGCATTGCATTTTCACATTACTCCAGATTTAAGCACTACAGCCAATTCTTAAAGTGCAGTTATTTCTATCCTGTGTTTTTCACTTAACATTACACTATAAAACTATAATGATTTTCTATGTGGCTACAGTTATAATTTACAATAGTTACAAACCTCTTTTTTAAGAAGGCAAAACTTGGCTGCCTTCTTCCCTCCCTTTCATCTGTCTAACCAACTAATCAACCAACCTATATACATATATATCATATATGTACATAAATATTTGTATATCTACAACAGCTACTTTATATATACAATATATATACATATATACAAATACACCCACACACACCCTAAATATAAACTTAGGATATATAGAGAGACAGAAGTTCATATGTAGTTATTTTTTTTTTCTCTAATTCTGTATTGTTTCCCTAGGAAAGATTTTCAGTAGAGATCTTGAATTCAATGACAATATAATGTTAGTATACATTAAAAAACTGCTCTCTAAAACACCTTTTTCAGGGCGCCTGGGTGGCTCACTGGGTTAAAGTCTCTGCCTTCAGCCCAGGTCATGATCCCAGGGTCCTGGGATCGAGCCCCACATCAGACTCTCTACTCAGCAGGGAGCCTGCTTCTCCCCACCTCCCTGCCTGCCTCTCTGCCTACTTGTGATCTCTGTCTGTCAAATAAATAAAATCTTAAAAAAAAAAAAAAAGATTATTAAAAAAAAACAAAACACCTTTTTTTATATAAACATCTAAGCAATGAAGGTTTTAACTGAGAAACCTCTGCAAAGTATACAAAATGCCTACTGCTTTTAAAAAACTTCTGCCAAAGGGGTGGAGTAAGATAAATAAAGCTAATATGGAATGTAATGTGATATTTTGTTTGGAATCATGGAAAAGAAAAAAGCATTTAGTAAAAACTAAGAAAGTCTGAATAAAGTATAGACTGTTTAAAAAAAAAAACCAACAAAACACCTTCTGCCAAATTGAAAAACAGAAACCTCTTCAGGTGTACTTTTCAAAATAGTATACCGAATGCATTGCAAATGTTTGGTTACTGAAAGTTTAAGATCTTTAGTAAATTATCCCTTCAAGTTAGTTCCCCACTTATCTTCTACGTTCTTAACTATTAATATATTCTCAGCTTCCACTTTCTCTTTACAAGATTTTAATAATATAGTGCAAAAATTTAAAAACAAAAAAAGCCAAAGTATTATTTTGGATTCACTGGAATAGACTTAAGTGCTTTAATTTTCTTGGCTGTTTTCGCAGTCCTAAATTAATCTGCAACTCCTTATTGTCAAGTGTTCTTTGGAATACAAAGGTGGCTCCTCAGCATCTCTAGTCTTCCCCTTTAAACTTTGTATTAGCTATCTTTGGAAGGGCAGAGTACTAGGATTCTGTTTCTGTTAGCCCATGTAAAGGATCACTCTTTCACAGTCATAAGAAAACACTGGGCATGAGTCCCAATTCTAAATTCTGGTTCTGCTCCTACCAGTTGAAAGACTGGTCTGTCCATCTTTAAAATGGTGTTAATGCTACCTACCATACAAAGGTGCTGGGAGGATTATACCAGTCATTATATGTAAGACACTTAGCACAATAGATAAATACTAGTATTTGTTAGTCTCTTTGCTTTTCCCACTTTCTTGAAGAGAAAAGCATAGCTCCTTCTATCTATTCACTCAGTATTAAGCTTTTTATTTTCATTCCAGTATAGTTAACACGTAATATGTCATATTAGTTACAAGTGAACAATAGAATGATTAAACATTTCTAGACATTACTCACTGCTCATCATGATAAGCATGCCGCTTAATTCCCATCAACTGTTTTACCCACCCACCTCCCATCTCCCTTCTGGTAACCATCAGTTTGTTCTCTATAGTTAAGAGTCTGTTTCTTGACTTGTCTTTTTTCTCCTATGTTCATTTGTTTTATTTCTTAAATTTCACTTATAAGTGAAATCATATCATATTTGTCTTTCTCTGACTTATTTCACTTAGCATTACACTCTCTAACTCTATCCATGTTGTTGCAAATGTCAAGAGTTCATTTTTTTGATGGATGAGTAATAGTCTATTGTATATATATATATATACACACCACATCTTCTTTATACATTCATCAGTTGATGTACATTTGGGTTCTTTCCATAATTTGGCTATTGTAAATAAAGCTGCAATAAACACAGGGATGTATGTATCACTCTGAATTAGCATTTTCATATTCTTTGGATAAATACCCAATAGTCTGATTGTTGAATCATTGGGGTTTCTGATCTTAGGGGAAAAGCACTCATACTTAACTATGATGTTTATTGTTGAGTTTTTGATATGCAGCCTTTATTATGTTGAGGTATGTTTCCTCTAAACCTACTTTGTTGAGGATTTTTATCATGAATGGATGCTGTACTTTGTCAAATGCTTTTTCTGCATCTACTTAAATGACCGTTTGGTTTTTATCCTTTTTCTTACTGATGTGTGTCCATTCATTCTTTATAAAGTTGGTCTCACACCTGCATTTTACAATAAGATCCTGAGCTTCTTAAGCAAGTCCCTGAACTGTTTTATTCAACATTTTTTCAAATGGAAATATAAAGTGGGGGCTCCCGTGTGGCTCAGGTTGGGATCTTTGCTCAGGTTGTGATCTTGGGGTCCTGGAATTGAGCCCCTTGTCAAGCTCAGTGGGGAATGTGCTTCTCCCTCTCCCTCTGCCCCTGGCCACTCTGGCTTAGGCTCTCTTTCTTTCTGTCTTTCAAATAAATAAAATCTTCAAGGGGATAAATGGAAATAAAAAAGTATAAGTTTTAAGGAAGCTTATGTAAACATTTTGAAACCATTTTCCATTTCCTTTATGCAATTCAAGCCTCATCTATTGCTATTTATTATGACTAAAGATATAAAGACAAATATACAATGGATTTCAAGTGTTCTATTTCTTTTAAAGATTTACTGATTTACATATTTGAGAGCGAGAGAGCCCTAGAGTGTGCGGGGAGGGGCAGAGGACAAGGGTGAGAAAGTCTTAAGCAGACACTGGCTCAGCATGGTGCCTGACATTTCACAAACCGAAGATGAGGGCCTGAGCTGAAAGCAAGAGTCAGAAACTTAACAGACTGCGCCACCCAGGAGCTCTGGCTTGTAAGTATTTTAAATAACATAATTATTTCACTAGAAATATCTAAATTCTAAAACTAAGGATGGAATAAGAGCATCTCAAAAGTTTTTAATTAATTAATAATGTGTTATATGTTATTTTTTAAAACCTAAAATGCTATTTAAACATTTAAGCTTTGACTTCAGAATATTCTACAAGCAAAAGGAGCAGGCTAATATAAATCATGATACCTGAGGAAAAACAACTCATTAGCATGGAACTTTCAAAGAGCCATAAATTTAAAAATAAACTTTCAATAAAGCAAAGACATATTCTTGGTGCAAAAAACCACTCTCATAGTCAAGTACACATATAGTTTTAATGTATGCTGAAAGTAATTTTTCCTTAGTGTGCAACATCAGTAATGTAGACACAGTAAATGTATGACTCTTTCTAATAAAAATGATGCAAATTGAGGTTGACGCCCAGTAAACAAGTCTATTTAAATGCATTAATGATGGTAGTTTGCCAAACTAGGCTATAAAACTTAATCTTAATCAGGACATCTTGCTCAGTCAATCTGAATATTAACTTACAGCAAGAGCAGTTTCATGCCCAATCCATATCAATGTGACCCCTCAAATGCCTACATTTATATGCAAAGTATAACCTTGGAGATGTGCTATTAAAATCTACCATGACAAATATTTGCAGAGGCCAAAAATGCATGTGACTACACAACATTCTTTCCTAGCCAGGCTAATTTCTAAAGACTTCATGAGAGAATATCTGGAAAAATGTGGGGTCAAACAAGGCAGAAGGGTATGTTAAACAAATGTCAAGCATGTGACCTGAAGAAAGTATTGGGGGAACTAGAAGCATAGCCTGCAGCTATATTCTTACGCAACTCTTAATGTATCCTATTTTGCATCTATGATTCCTTTCTACAAAGGAAGAAAAGCACATGGATGATTCTAGAAATAACATTTGTAATGCTGGCTATAATTACTGCCTCAGTAAATAATGAGAATAACAACAGCATATTTCATTGAAGTAGCATCGTCTCCCACTTACAAGTTGATGAAAATCTAATTTTTAAATATAGCAACAGCAGCGCGGAGAACCTCTGCATACCACATAAACTCTAATGCCACTGATTTAAACTGGGAAATAAATGATAATTTTAACGGTTATTACTTATCATAGAGCTTATCTATTAGAGCTATTGATTTATTTTTTTCCTAACATTTACTTCTTTAAGAGAAAATGCAAGCAGAGAGCAGGAGCAGATAGAGAGAGAGAATCCTCAAGCAGACTCCCCACTGAACACGGAGCCCAACTCGGGGCTCTATCCCAGGACCCTGAGGATCATGACCTAGCTGAAATCAATGATGCCTAGATGAATGAGCCACCCAGACACCTCTGATTTCTTTCATTATGCTTTCAGTGATAAGACAGTGAAGAAGAAATATGGAAAAATTCAGTTTTCACTAATTTAACATAAGTCATGATAATCAACTTTATGATTATCTTTATATAAACAATTGTTTCTATTTTCCCCAAATTTGTAAGACGAAAGACAAAAGTGCATTTTATGCTCTGTGGATGCTGACATGATCAATACACATTTACTATATAGCTAAGTTTAAGTAATTATTCTGGCAAGGGAAAGAGATCTTTGCCTAAAAAGTGACCTGTGAAAAAGAGAGAGGAGGAACCATTACATGATGCAGATTAACGTTCTAACCAACTAATGTGTAACACTCAGACAATAACCTTATAATAAAGGTTATTTGTTTTTAACAATAATCTCATTACCATCATCACCATCATAAATATCATCATCATCACCTCCCTTCTCTAGTTTCTTTATTCAATTGAACTGGTCTATCATTTCAAAAATGCATTTGCCCATACATTAACTCCTCTGCCTTTTTTTTTTTTTTAAATCATACCCATGGGACATACTACATGTCCCATGTAGCAAGGCACAAATGCTGAATGAATCCCATCACCCACATTCTCTGTACCTGCACTTCCACATCTAGCCATGAATTATAGTCACACAATAAACCAGAAAGGTTCCACCATAAATCCAAAATCAATACGACCTAAAAATACAACTACATGTCTGTGGTATTTTACATGTCCAATTCCCACAGAGAAAACATTGAAACCTCTTATTCACTGTAACATCACACTCTTCAACCACCACCACCCACCTCACCTTCAAATCTGTACCACTAAGCAGATGGCCTTTTCTCTTATGTTACTGAAAAAAAGAACACATTGCATTGGAACCCCGTCATCTTCACATCTGACTCACACAGGGAGACATCTCTGGATACATCCTACCCATCATTCCTCCTGTTACAATGGCGTTCTCTCTATTCCATGCGAACACTAATCCTTTCAACACCGTCTTTTGGAAATGATTCACTTCTACCTTGTGAGGAACTTGATAGTACTAAATATCTTTTCTCTCCTGTATATTCAACCCCTCTTTCCACATACATACTCCCCACTGGTCTTTACAGCTTTGAGAGTTTTCCATATTACTTTAAAAAGAAAAACAGAACAAAATTATATCTGACCCTGTTGTGGACTGAGTTTTGTTGTCCTCCCCCAAATCCATATGTTAAAATGCTAACAAGCCTCAGTACTTCAGAATGTACCCCTATTTATCTGAAGATAGGGTCTTTTAAGAGGCAATTAAATTAAAGTCAAAAACACATACATTCTTACATACATACATAAAATGAGGCTGTTAAGCTGGTGCAGCCACTCTGGAAAACAGTATGGAGGTTCCTCAAAAATATGAAAATAGAGCTACCCTATGAACCAATAATTGCACTACTGGGTATTTACCCTAAAGATACACATGTAGTGATCCAAAGGGGCTCGTGCACCCCAATGCTTACAGCAGCAATGTCCACAACAGCCAAACTATGGAAAGAGCCTAGATGTCCATCAACAGATGAATGGATAAAGAAGATGTAGTGTGTGTGTGTGTGTGTGTGTGTGTGTATAATGGAATATTATGGAGCCATCAAAAAAGGGAAATCTAACCATTTGCATGACATGTATGGAACTAGAGGGTATTATTCTAAGCAAAATAAGTCAATCAGAAAAGGATAATTATCATATGATCTCTCTGCTATAAGGAATTTGAGAGGCAGGGCAGGGGTTAGTCGAGGGCAGGGCAGGGCAGGGGTTGGGGGCGGGGTGGCAATGAAACAAGATGGGACCGGGGAAGGAAATAAACCATAAGAGACTCAATCTCAGGAAACAAACAGGATTGTTAGAGGGGAAGTGGGTAGAAGGGATGGGGTGGCTGAGGGATGGACAATGGGGAGGGTATGTGCTATGGTGAGTGCTGTGAATTATGTAAGACTGATGATGCACAGACCTTACCCCTAAAATAAATAATACACTATATGTTAATTAAAAAAAAGAGGTTGTTACAGTGGACCTTAATCTGGTGGACCTAATCTGGTCCTTAAAAGGAGAGGAAATTTGGACACAGGAAGGTAGAGAGTTAAGATAATGTAAAGATACAGAAATAAGACGGAGCATCAACAAGCCAAGAATATGGAACAGATTTTTTCCTCAATGCCTTTAGAAGGAATCAACCTTCCACACACCCTGATCTTAGACTTTTACCCTTTAGAACCATGGGGAAATAAGTTTCTGTTGTTTAAGCCACCCAGGTTGTGGTACTTGGTTACAGCAGACTTAGCAACTAATACCACCCTTTTTCTACCGCTTTTAGGCATCACTATTTCTCATCTTTCCTTCAGAGACAAATTCTCAATGAGTTGCCCATACTCAGTGTCTCCCTCACTATACTTCACTGTCATTCCAAATTCACTCCAGTGTGCTTTACTCCATGCTCAAGGGTCACCAGTGGCCTCAATCTTATACATTATAATGGACATGTTAAGTTGTCCTTTTATTAGATCTTTCAGCAGCATTCTACAAGGATCCCAATTCCATCCTGAAATGCTTCCCCTGGCTTCCGTGACACAGAACTCTTCACACTTTTCTCCTCCATCTCTGGCCAATCCTTCCCTTCTTTTCAGGAGTATGCTCCTCTATCTTGTCATCAAATGCTGGAGTTTCTCAAAGCTCAGTCAGAAAGCCCTCTTTTCACATACTCTTAGGACTTTCCTTGTGCTCGCTTCGGCAGCACATATACTAAAATAGGACTTTCCTTGGTCAACTCTCACCCAAATCAATGCTTTTAATTGCCATTCATACATGATGACAAACAGCTAAGTCACCAGCCCAGACCTGTGTGGGGCTACCCTTCCATATTTTCTCTTGGTGTCTCAAAGTCACCTCAAATTCAACAAGTCTAAGCAACATCAGAAGAATGAAACTAGACCACTTTCTTATACCATACACAAAAATAAATTCAAAATGGATGAAAAACCTTAATGTGACACAGGAAACCATCAAAATCCTAGAGAACACAGGCAGAAACCTCTTTGACCTTGGACATAGAAATTTCTCACCAGACTTACCACAGGCAAGGCAAACAAAAGCAAAAATGAACAACTGAGACTTCATCAAGATAAAAGGCTTCTATAGCAAAGGAAAAAATCAATAAATCTAAAAGGTGGTCTACAGAATGGGAGAAGATATTCACAAATGACATATCTGATAAAGGGTTAGTATCCAAAATCTACAAAGAACTTCTCAAACTCAACACCCATAGAACAAATAATCCAATCAAGAAATGGGCAGAAGACATGAATAGACACTTTTCCAAAAAAGGTAATAGACACATGTAAAGCCGCTCAACACCACTCATCATCAGGGAAATACAAAATAAAACCACGATGAGATACCATCTCACACCCCTCAGGATGGTTATAATTAACGTAAGAAATAACAGGTGTTGGCAACGATGCAGAGAAAGGGGAACCCTCTTGCACTGTTGGTGGGAATGAAAACTGGTGCAGCCACTCTGGAGAACAGTATGGAGGTTCCTCAAAAAGTTAAAAATAGAACTACCCTATGACCAAGCAACTGCCCTACTAGGTATTTACCCAAAGGATACAGTGATCTGAAAGGGTACACACACACCAATGTTTATAGAAGCATTATCAATAATAGCCAAACTATGAAAAGAGCCCAAATGTCCATCCACAGATGAATAGATAAAGACATGGTATAGGGGTGTCTGGGTGGCTCAGTTCAATTAAGTGTCTGCCTTTGGTATATATATAGAAAATATATATATATAATATATATGGAGTATTATTCAGTCATCAAAAAGAATGAAATCTTGAAGTCTTGCCATTTGCAACAACATGGATGAAACTAGAGTGTATTGTGCTAAGTGAAAGAAGTCAGAGAAAGACAAATACTCATATGTGGAATTTAAGAAACAAAACAGATGAACACATTGGAAGGCAGAGGGGAAAGGAGAGAGGGATATAAGCCATAAGAGACTCTTAACCATAGAGAACAAACTAAGGGTTGATGAAGGGAAGCAGGGTGTGGGATGGACTAGATGGGTAATGGTTATTAAGGCAGGCACTCATTATAATGAGCAATGGGTGCTGTATGTAAGAGATGAAACACTTAATTCTACTCCAGAAACCAAAATGGCACAAAAATAAAAACAAAAAACCAACATGTCTAAAACCAAACTTAAGATTCTCTATACCCTTTTTCACCCACACCTAAACCCAAATCCTGTCCAGTGTTTACTAACTGAACAACAAGACCACCCATCAAGTCTTACAAATCAGAAAAATGATTTATCTCTGATATTTTCTTCTTACCGTTACTCCCACCACTTTCCTTATTGGGACTTGGCACAATTGCAATTTTACAACTATTTGTGTAATTATGTAATCATGTACCATAAAAGTAAGAATGCAGTCTATTCTTCCTCACCATTATATTCTATCTAGCATGAAGTCACACTATTGTAGACATTCACTTTTTGAATGAGTGAGCAAATGTCAGGTATTATTTATAGAAAATTCATTATATGCTAAGTACTAAATATTTATAAATATTATTTTCTTTAATCTTTGTAGCAGCCCTATTAAGTTGGTATTATTGTTGTTGTTGTTGTTGCTGTCATCCTCAGTTTACTGAGGAGGAAGCTAGGGCACTGAGAAGTTACATTTACTTCCTGAGAAAGTAAGTAACTTGGAAGTAGTAGAAAAAGGTGGACCCAGATCATGTCAGTGACTTGTACACCACTACGTTATTCTGTATTTATGATTTTCAAAGATACTCTCAAGCTACTTGGCTGAAGTTTACCTACCTGTACTATCTATACTATCTGTAAGCTATAAATCCTATCTATAAGTTATAAATATATTACAAAGAAAATGCTATCTACAATTAATGTATGCTTGGAAATCTTCAGTGTATACATGGCTATCACAAGAAAGATTAAATCTCTTGCCTGGAATTCAAAATCTTCCATGATCGTCTTCTTCCTTTCAAGCCTTTTCTACTCTTAACACCTTGATTTTCTAGTCCGGGGTCAGCAAACTACTGCCTACAGGCCAATTCTAACTACCCATTATGTTTGCAAATAAAATTTTATTTTAGCACAGCCACACACATTTGTTTATATGATGTCTACACACTACAACAGCAGGGCTTCACAGCCATAGCTGTAAGAATTGTACAGTCCACACAGCGTAAACATTTACTATTTGGCCCTATTTTATAGGAAATGTTTGCCAACAATGGGACCAGACTTACAGACTAGTCTCATACAATGGAAATAAATGTAATAGATACCATTAATCCAGCACTGGATTCTTTCAACAAACCTTTCAAAAGAGGTCTTGTTACCCTTGTTTCAGTTAATGAAAGAAGGAAGGAAGGGTAAGAAGAGAGGGGTGTTAATAAAGAAGGAAGTCCGTTTGAGTTTGAGGCACAAGTTGGTGAATAATGTGACCATGATCAGAGTAAGTACGTGGAGGAACTGGGATTTAAATCATACTTGCTGACCATGCTTTGTGATTCAAAGGCCAAAAACTTCCCGCGGTGCCTGACTGCTTGCTTTTTCCTCCACAGAACTTGGGATTTCATGCGCTGGTGTTTATTTATGCTATCCTTTCTCTTGCATAAAATGCCAATTCTTCTTTAAAACTTAAAGGAGGTGCCTAGTGAAATCTTTACACATTCTTGGAGAAAATGCTCAACTACAATCTCCTCTGCTGAATTTTCCTAGATCCCCCGCAATCAGAGGAATAGTCCCTCTTATAGATGCCCACAACACTTCTGTCTTCAGCTTTAACACTTAAGATTTTATCCTCTTAGCTTAATTTTAGCAAAAACCAAAACTATCTCTTTATTCTATAGAAAACCCAGCACAATGTCTTCTACATTTCATTGCTGGATATTTTAGGTAAAACATTTAACATTTATTTCTTAATTCAACAGAGGAAAATCAGAATGTGATCTAAGTAACAGAAATGTCTTAGTATTGAGCTTCAGTATTTTTAACCTACTGTTTTTATAAAAATCAACTCTCAAAGGAACTAATAAAAATTCCTAAGTATTAAATACATTAAAGGTTTCTAGCAGCATCAAAAAATAATGAAATCTATTATTAAAATTCCTTACATTTTATGTCATCATTTTTCTAGGAAAGAAAACCTCTTCATAATGCCTAAATTAAAAAAAATAACACTAACAAGTCATTAGAAATTAAGGATAACTTGATCATCATTAATAAAGTGTTACTTATTGCAAGAATGTAGAGATCATAGGTGATATTTTCCAACAACTAGTTACTTTTAAAGTTCATAATGATAGAGTAAAAGGAACGTTCAATGTCATCATTGTAGAAATAATATAGTTTTAATGGAAATATTATTTGTAAAAATGTACATAAAATAGTTTTAGTCTGTTTTGATAGGATTCAGGTTCTCTACACAGTATAATAAGGCTTAATATAAAATCAGTCACACAGTAGAAATTGTTTTTTTTAAAAACCTTAACATTTAGATTTTTTAAAAATTAAATATATTCAAATCAGACACTTACCTGCATCACCTTCTGCTGAATCTCCTCTAACTGTGTACGCTTACTACGTTGTCTACAAACTTCCTGGTATCGAGTATATTGTTCTCTCAGAGAATCTAATAATTTCATAACCTGTGGCTGGGCCAGCAGTTCATCATCCATAGGAGACCATGAGACCCCTCCATCTGAGCCATTAAATCGACGCTGCTGTAATTCGGACAACAATTCATGCCCTTTACAAATGAAAGATACTTATAATTAATATCCTAAAGAAATACAATTCTTACTTCTCAGTCTCCTCAATTTTAGGCCCTTATTTTTAGAATCTATCTGCCTATACGTCTGCCTAACTAATAGGTCATAATTACTGAATGCAATTTTTAAATTGATATAGAGATGAGAAATAGCATATTTTAGTATATAACTACATAGTATATTTATATGCTATATATCATATATATCATGAAGCATACACTTCAGTATATATATTTACTAAATAGTGTATGTTACACTATTTAGTAAATATATGGCTTTTTTTTTTCTATATCTATCTGTCATCACATTCTTGTTATTGGTGGATTCATTATTCAGGAAACTGTCAACCAATTCTCTTTCCCTGTAGAGCACAATTACATTCTGGGATTTCTGTCTAGTATGGTACTAACCAGTATGTTCTATTTGATAGTACTAATCAATACTAAGCAATATGTTGTAGGATTTCAGTATCAATCCATACCTTTAGTCCTACTATCTAAAATAAAAGTTGACAGTGTAACAAATAAATGTATGGTTAAAGGGAGAAAGCTTTATTATTGGTACAAAATAAAATTTAAATAGTTTCTATTTAAGGAATCTCTACAACATATTAACTGTGAATCATGAGGGACTACACTAGTATAAAAAATTCATTCAATTATCCAATTATATTCATGTAAAAATCCATTCATGCATGAGAAATTAAAATTGCAGAATATCCAACATCAAAATTGGAATTTTAAAAGTGAATAAACTGCAAACTGTTTTTTCAGGATAATACTATTCCAATGATTACTTAAGGACCAAAAATAAATGCAAATACTTAAATTCTCTTCATCTTTATTCAGAAAAATGTCCTATATTTAAATGGCTTTCAATACTTAGAAACAGAATTTTTATCATGATTTGAAGGTATTACCAATTTCTAAAAAATACCCCAAATTGTTCTAAAACTCTCCATTTGTATATTCTCTTTTTATCCCTACTCTAAGAGTCAAAAGCATCTAAAAAAAGATCTTAGTGGCATATAAAGCTAATTTCAAAATATAAATTTAAAAAGCTTCTTAATTCAAGGACTTCAGTAGCTTTCAAAACATTAAATATAACAGTGGAATTAAAATTTAAACCTAAAGCAAGCCATATTTTTACTGACAGTCTACTGTACCTGCTCAACATGTAGGAATTCATAGATTACAATTATTTCCTTATTCTCTAAGGAAGATCAGTATCATACTGAAAACACTTGCCTCAATGGTATCAATACAATTAAGATATTCAGAATTACTCTCTTTACTCTTCATTACATGTTATAATTAGAAAAACAACTGTTTTAAAGACTTTTAAACAAAGTCTCTATATATATTCACATACATTTTTTATATATATATACACACACACACACACATATAAAGCCATTAAGATCAGAAGTCATTTATTTTTTTCCTTTACAATTGTTATTACTCTTAATGTTTTCCATATAGAAACATTTCCATCGAGAAGCAGCACCATATAATGATTTCAGAGACCATACTTTGAAACCAAACTGCCTTGGTTCAAGTCCCAACTCTAGCATTACCAGTTGTGTAACTTGCATAAGTTACTGAGCTTTTTTTTGCCTCAGTCTCCCCATCTTAAACTTGGGATGATAATAGTACCTGTTTTTAGTAGTATGGTGACAGTTTTAATAATTACTCCATCAGGAGCAAGTTTTTTCATTATCTCTAATATACCTGAGCTTATATCTAATATCTGAGCTTCCTGAAGTACAAAATAGGGAAAGTGATACTAACTACGTCAAGAGGTCATTAAGGGGGCGCCTGGGTGGCTCAGTGGGTTAAAGTCTCTGCCTTTGGCTCAGGTTGTGATCCCAGGGAGCCTGCTTCCCCCTCTCTCTCTCTGCCTGCCTCCCTGCCTACTTGTGAAGTCTCTCTCTCTGTCAAATAAATAAATAAAATCTTAAAAAAAAGAGAAAGGTTATTAAGGAGAATGGAATATAAAAACACAATCTTAGAACCCAAGGAGTATTCAATAATCATCATAGCAATCCAATGAAATTGAAACTTATCTCCATTTTATAGACAAAGAAACAAATACAAATATTTCAAGGGAGAAATAATTTAACAATTTGTCATTATTAATACTTTCTAAAAATATTGTAAAGTATATTAACACACTGTTAGGTTAAACCAAAGGCCAGTTTTTAAATTCCCCTTGAGTTTTTTCACATAATATATGCTTAATCAATATTTATTTCATGAACCAATCAATATATGATTGGTTTACTGGATTTGACTATCACCAATAAACACATTTTTTATCTTACCTGTCTGGAGAACTGTTTCAGGATCAACTGATGGAAGAAAGTTTAAATCCACAGACCTGCCAAACACCATAAGAATAACTTTTAAAAACTTTATTTTTATCTATATGACCAAAGAAAATCATTTGTGTGTGCATATCAAACAAGAGCATATGGTGTGGAAATCTGAAGTATACTATTCTACCAGACTAATGCTCTTAAGCATTAAGAAACCAATTAGAGATAATTAAATATTGGTAGCCAAAAAAAAAAAAACCAAAAAACTGTGTGATAAATCATAGAATATACTACTTGAAAAAAAGTTTATTATTATTATGGTATTATTTCAAATACATCAAAGGCATGCATTTTAGTATTTTCCCACTGCATCTTTATTCCAAAATGAAAATGTGTAACTATATAACAACCCAGAAATGTGAACATTAAAAATGCATGAAGCCATCTTCCAATTAAGCATTTACTTATCTACAGCAACCTTTGAGAGCTAAAAGGAGTCTCTGATATTCATATGCATGTGTATCCCCAAGCAGTTGTACTCTCTTCCCTGTACTAATTGTGCTTAATTTGCAGTTGGACCATGCTCTGTATTTTTTTAAACACATATAGGAAGTAGAGGATGAAGGAAAGATAGGGTACAGAGTAAATCAAAGCCTAGGACCTTGCTGCTGTAAATGACAGGTCCTGCTCTAAATCTTCCACTTTTGTCAATTAAGCTGGGCCCTTACCTCTTGTGTAGCCTGGATGTTTCTGGAGTAATAACATTAAAAAGGTGATGAAAATTTCAAGTGGAGGGACTGCATTATCTGGGATTTAGTGGAAGGACTTTATTATCGAGATTTAAAAAGACTAAGTAATAACACTTGAGTTCTCTGGGGAGGAACTGGAAATACAAGATTTTATTTGATATTTCATGTAGTCATGCAAACTAGCACTTCCCAAAGTGTTTCCCAAAACACTGAACAAGATATTATTAGATGGAGAAAAGGGGGTCCCACTGGCATGTAAGTACATGAAACAGGTTTCTTTACTGCAATGCTTTCTCAGGACCTGTAATCTATAAATGTTCACAGTCATTCTCAGGGAATATGGTAAACAGCATTAAGCTATGACCATGAACTTTTTTTCTACAGGGACCCTCTTAGGACATCTTTCCTAAGGAAAATGACTTTAAGAAGCATCAAACTTACTCTGCTGGGCTACTCAGAAAGCAAGAAGTTTGGCTAATTTTTGTCAACCAACTTATGCAATGTTGTCAATTCCTAAGCCATAGCATGGAGTGTATGTGTTATCTATATACACACATTTATGTATATGTCAAAATTTTGCATTTTATATTTTTATATGATATCTACAGGACAGTAATGTTCCTAAATGCTTCCTGTGACTTTAACTAGATTTCCATTCAAACCATTTGTTTTCACATTTTCACTTTGTTTTAATCAAGACTGGGTGTTAAACTCTGACCTGCTCACATCCCACTTCCCTTATTATCTCAGTTAACTGGTATGTTGACTATATTTGTATTCAAGGAATAATAATAATATTATCAAGTTTTCATTACATTTTTAAGATCAGATTCAAAAGACATAGACAAGGATGAATGTTGATCCTTTCCAATTTCCTAATGAAAAATTATTGTTCTAGTAAGAGAGACCAGAAAGAACTAATTTGCTTCCTAAAAAGCTTTTAACCTCAGGAGAGGGATTTGGCTTATCAACAGAAAAATGAAAATTGTTAAGCCTGGAAATCTGTTAAAATGATAAATCTAGATAGTTATATTTAGATAATGCAGCTGAACAATTACTTCATCCAGAATCAAAAACACTAAATACTCCAAACTGAACTCATAAATATCACATATTTTATAAGGACCTAGGAGTTCTAGAAGGTAGGCATTTAAGAGGTATTTAAATAAGGTTATAATAATTTTACTTCAAGCCACAACCTTTTCCTTTATAAGCAAAGTAGAACTCTAAAAAGAAAATGGTTTCACTTTGAGAACATGTTCTTGCAGATGAATTTTTAAGGTAAATACATTTTATACATCAAAAAGCCTTTATAGAGAAACTCTGATTCAAATCAAGAAATTTTACATATAAAGCAAATTCTCATGAATTAATAAATTTAATACAACTTTTGTATGTCAATTTTGACTAGAGAATTGCTACACCTTACCTCTTTTAGCTTGCATTAATAGAGATATTCTTCTTCTGGTTAATCACAGCCTTGCAAAGGTATAATTGCAAGACACCAGCCACCTACCTTTCTTTCTCTTGCTGATTTCCTTTATCACTTCCATTGTTAATCAAAGCAAGTTCATCTAGTAATGATGTAGATTCCTTTGTAAACTTCTCGAATACCTACAATAAGATTTTGTTAACATATTAAAAATAATCTTGAAAGTTATTTACATAAGGATTTTCAGTTAAGATGAATAGAATTAGGCAGGCAGAATTCCCTTTTCCTCTCCTGATGCCACATGGTACAATTCAACAACCACTGCACAACTTAAAAAAGAGAAAACAAAATCCCCCTTCTAGAACAATGAATAGTTTCAATGTAAGAAATTTTTAAAATTTAAAAAAGAAATATTTATAAAGATTTTATTTACTTATTTGACAGAGATCACAAGTAGGCAGAGAGGCAGGCAGAGAGAGAGAGAGAGAGAGAGAGAGAGGAGGCAGCAGGCTCCCTGCTGAGCAGAAAGCTGATATGGGGCTCCATCCCAGAACCCTGGATCATGAGAAAGCAGAGGCTTTAACCCACTGAGCTGCCCAGGAGCCCCTAAAGAAATTATTTTTATTCTTCAGACAAGTTTATTTTTATTCCTGTGTTTTGTCAAGAAACATCTGCACTAGTAACAGTTTTAACTACATGAACATGCTTTGGGCCACTATTAATCTTCTAATTCCAGATACAGAACTTTTCTTTATGTTTTCCTATCACCAATCCATACTGGTTGCATATCCTGAAGACTTTTATATATAAGCATGTAGCATAAAAATAAATTAGCTCTAACTTTAACATGGTTTCTTAAAATATTTCTAAAAACGGATTTGGGCAAGTCTGTTTATAATAAAGGGGACACTCATTTGTCTGATGTAACTGTCCAAATATGATCAAAATCAAGTTATCCATTCTGAAATATCCCAGTTTATTATTCTTCAATAAAATTAAGCTTATACAGTTGACCCTTGACCATGTTTTTGGGAAGTCAAAAGTTATACGCAGATTTTCAACTCTGGAGAGGGTTAGGACCCCCAATTTCCAGGTCATTCAAAGAATAACTGTAATCTAAACTGAGTTAGTTAACATTTGTTCTTTAAGTCCCCAGTAGTTTGTTAAACAATGCCACAGCAAGCAAAGGAGTTGAATTCAGTATGGCCAAAGATACATTTTCAGAAATGAAAACCTTAACCTGTCAAACTGCTTTTCCAGTCAAACTGATGTTTAAATATCCTCTCTGAAAATGGTACACCAATTAGATTACCTCTCAAGAAATTATGCTACTCTGTCATTCAACTAAAATATTCAATATTTTGATATTAATACTGCTACAAATGACAACAACAAAAGCAAGCACTTACAAGACTGACTGTAGACGATTTGCCTTCAAGCATTATGCTATCAAGTGGTATGCACTATATTTTATTCTTGTAACAAAGAACAATCTACATGCTACTTAATTAAAATGATAAAGTCACCAAAATATGTCTATTTGTATGTAATAACAATCTCACTATAATATACCAACCAGTCTCTTATTTAACCAGTCCATGTGATCATAGGTGAGACTCCCGCCAAAATCTTCTGTTAACTGGCATGGTTCTATGTAACGAGTCAATTTATTGGCAGACACTAAAATAACCTATAGAAGTAAAAAGAAAAGAACGATTTAGCAAGCCAGTGTTAATGGCAATGAAAGCAATAAGGATGTAAAATCAGGTTAAAATATGCAATACTGTTTCCAAAATGATGATATTATCATGTATTTGATTAATACAATATTTAATACATTAGTAGAAGCATTTAAAATCAATTCAAAAATTGTGGGTATCTGCTAAGAATAAGTTATTATAAACCATATATAATTCCACATTTTAAAAAATGAGATGCAGCTGAGATTAAATATTTTCAAAATTTTATCAATATTAATAACTTCTTGATAATAAAAATCAGTTCCTTTGATACACTGTATTCAGCAAAAAAGTTTGCATATGGCCTTAAAATTAGCTAATTACAATAAGATAAACACAAATCATGATAAATCGGGCAATCAAAAAATTATACACATTAAAGTTTCTATAACAATTTTTTATTATGTATTAACAAAACATGTCCTGTAATAGTAAAGTAAAACTCAGGATAATATATATTAATATTTAATTTGAAAATCAGAACTAAAAAGCAAGGAGAAGTTCAGAGAATTCATAAATTTGAAATTTACATATTAACTTGATAACCTTTAATGCTAAACTTTAAAATATCAAAATATTTTAAGTACAAATTATAAAATGACCTAAGAGATCACTGTGTGCTAAATAAAATTTCAATGAGGATATACAAGAATACATAAGAAAATATATGTGTGAGAGAAATTCAAATGGTAGTGTCAATGCAAAATGATACATGAAAAGTGAAACAACGTGTTTAATGTGCTCAGCTGGAGAAAGCACTATTTATACCTTAACAACAACAAAAGCCAGATAATCGATAAAATTATAACTTCTGTGGAACTTTCTCAGAGAGCCATGGTCACAGAAAAACCACCTACTCTGAAAACAAAGACAAGACAGCACCATAGAGAGAATGGTGGAAGGGGAGCCCTACAAAATCACATGAGCAAAGTTTTGGGGGATGTTGGAATTCTTCGGTATCTTGACTGTGGTGAAGTATTTATATGTATTGGTCAAATCTCATAACTACATGAACATTACTGCTCAGTAAAGCTCATTTTAAAAAAGTTTTTTTAAAAGACAACAACAAAAACACCATAAGAAGGACTTGTGGGCAAACTACTAGAGAAAGAAAAAACGAAAAGAAAAATTTAGAAATATACGCAATATGCAAAACTGGGTACACCCGTAATATATATATATGAAATTATATGAAAAATATGAAACAATATATATGAAATTATAATATAAACACTAAATGAAGAGAAATTACCAAAACTGTAAACTGCTTTGGCTAAAGGGGGGAGAGATAAATCATCTTAGTAAGATACCAACAACATGGTATTAAAAGTTCAAAAAAAATCAAGGAAAAATGGATCCTATCATAATAATTAAACTTTGTAACAAACTGCTAGTGATAATAATATATTAAGTATAAACCAAAAGTCTTAAACATTCACATTAGAGAAGAAGGGATAATGAATAATGAATTAAGTGACCTACTTATGAAGTTGGGATCAGAAAGTAGTGCAAGAACAGAATAAATCAAAAGAAAATAGAAGGAAGAAGGTAAAAAAAATAAATTAATAAAGCCAAAGTTGTTCCTCAAAAAAACTAAAATAAAATTGACAAATTTCTGGGACGCCTGGGTGGCGCAGTTGGTTGGACGACTGCCTTCGGCTCAGGGCGTGATCCTGGAGTCCCGGGATCGAGTCCCACATCGGGCTCCCAGCTCCATGGGGAGTCTGCTTCGCTCTCTGACCTTCTCCTCGCTCATGCTCTCTCTCACTGTCTCTCTCAAATAAATAAATAAATAAATAAATCTTTAAAAAAAAAAAATTGACAAATTTCTGAGACAATAAAGAAGGAAAGCACAAATAAATAATTAAGAAGAAGAAAAAAAAAGAACACAGCTACATTGACAGCTGTGGTTTAAAAGATAATACGGACACAGAACAATCTTGTATAAATAATTATGCAAATTTAGAAGAAATGGACAAATTCCTACAAAAAATCATTTAACAAAATTGACATAAGAAAAAACAAAACACTTATACCAATGAAGTAAAGTGAATCACTAGACTCTTTACATTTTCAGTAATCATACTATTAGGGATAATTTTAGTATTGCTATTCTGAGATCATTTGATGAGGAAGAAAGCAAATGATTAATATAAGACATTTTAACTCTGCCATTCCTGAGGTCATTAAGAAAATGGAATTATTGAGAAGGAAGATGTAACAGAGAAAAAAGTTACCTTTATGCTCTTCAATTTGAGTTGGAAGTATCAATTTAAACTCATGATGTATTTCATTTTGAATAAAAACATACACACTATTCTCACACACAAATCTAGTTCTGACCATTGAGAAGTTTAGAAAGGATGACAGGTTCTGTAGAAATGCACACCTCTAGTACCCAGACTGTTACCTCCAAATACCATTTCCTTCTAAAGGCAATCAGGGCTCCTTGGAGAAATGTCCAATTTCAGGTCTTGGGGCTAGAATTCATGATGAGCTTAAATCATCTTCTCATCCAGATATCAACAGAGGTATAAAGCCTACTTGGGTTGTGCCAAAAGGCTGGAAAAATCTTCCAATGGCCGAAGATGGAACAATATGTATACCAATAAAAATAATAAATGCCATATTTTGAAACATTAAGTATGGTTAATTCAATCAGCTCATACTGATACAAAAGAAATTATTATTGGACTACACTGAAGAAAATTTCAATTTATTGAAAGCTAGCAAATATAGGGAAACAGGCATTTATTTCACTTTTCATATACGAACTGTACCACTGGGTAAACAATCAATGAAGGTAAGTTTCTCATTACTGAAGTGTTCCAGCTAGTGAATGAAAAAAGAATAGAACTAGAATATTATCATTTTAAATCTTTACTAAATCAAGGCACTAAACATAAAGGGACATCGGCATCACAAAAAAGATAACCATTGTGAGTTTCATGATCAAGGAACACATTAGCACTAATGGATGACCTTGAAAAAGAAAAAAAAAATCAAACATGAATCTAATCAACTGTGTAAATCCAATTATCAATTTATAGAAATACAGAGATTTAAAAAGGCAGAAGAATATATTAAACTACACCACAGAGATGCTTGCTGCAATGAAAAACTGTAAGACAACAATGTGGTCTTGTCAAGAAAAAAAAATACATTAAGAAAGGAGAAAGAAAAATTAACATTAAAAAGCTTTATTTAATGAATTAATATAGAATGCCACAACCAATAATAAGAGAATTATGTATCCTTTTCAAACAGGCATTAAATATTTAAAAACCTGACTTTGTATCAGACCATAAAGAAAGCCGTGGTATATTTCAAAGGAACTAAGTGATAATATTCTATCACCACAATGAAATTAATTAGAAATCAATAATTATTCAAATCAGAAATCATTAATAAGATTTTAAGATCCTATCTACTTGGAAAGGGATCTCAACTAATTACAATATGTCAACACTATTTGGATGCTGATTCAAATCAATCAATCTGTGTGTATGCATAATTTCTATATAAAGTTAAAAATGCATTTAAATATATTATTTATATATTTATATATAGCTCAACCCTTTTATGATATTTATTAGATAATTATAAAATTGAAACCAACTAACTCTTTGATACTAAGAAATTGTTTCTTTTAAGGTATAATAACAGTATTGGGTTTTTTTTTTAAGAATCTTTATGTTTTAGAGACACATAGTAAAATATTTACAAATAAATTCAAATGCCTTCAATTTCATTCACTGTAATATCCCCAGTCTTCTTTGAGGGAAGTGGTTAAGGGTAAGGATGGAGCAGGATGGATCATGGTTTGAAAGATGCTGAAACTGGGTTTAGGACTGCCTGGAGTTAAATGTAATATCTTGTTTACTTTTTTATGTGTTCATAATTCTTTATAATAAAAATAATAAAAACATAAAATACATATATATAGACTCTCTTTTAAAAGAGTCTTTTCAGAAAGAATATGCCCCAGCCAGTTTATAAGTTTTAAAAATCAAAGAACAAACCATTTCAATCTTTTGTCTTTAGAGGTTTTTTTTTTTTTTTTAAGATTTTATTTATTTATCTGACAGAGAAAGCGAGTACACAAGCACAAGCAGGGTCAGCAGCAGAGGGAGAGAGAGAAACAGACTCCCTAGTGAGGAGGGAGCCCGATATGGGGTTTGATCCCAAGACCCTGAAATCATGACCTGAGCTGAAGACAGATCCTTAACTGACTGAGCCACTTAGGTACCCCCAGATCATTTCAACCTTAAATAAATGCTTCCAGAGAACAGAAATGTAGGGAACACTCCCAACTTATTTTATGAGACAAACATTGATACTTAAGGACAATCTGAAGAAAGAAAAGACCGTATGACTTGCAAATATCAAGTATTAGCCAATATCAAGCTAGGGTGTGAAGCAGTGAAAATTTTATACACTACAAGTGTTATATACTACAATTTTATATACTACATTAGAATGCTTTTTTGGAAAGCAGTTTGGCATTATCTTAAAAATCCGAACACTTGTATAACCTGTGCCTAGATAATCAGCAAACAGAGAAAACCTCATACATGTTTTATCTGGAGACATGTACAAGAATGTTAATGTTTGTAGCGTATCATTTGTAATGGCAAAAAAATAGAAACAACCCAAATGTCCATGAACAGGAGATAAAGTGCATTGTTTTTATTCACACAGCGGAATAACACTCAGCAATGAGAATGAATCAACTATATCTACTGCAAGAATATGCATGAACCTCAAACATACAATGAGTGAGAAAAAGCAAGTCAGTGAACACTAAAGTCATACCATTTTTAAAAAGCTCAAAAACAAGTAAAACTAATATAATTCTTAATAATAAATAGTATCTTTAAATGGCAACTCTACAGATACAAATGTAAAATAATAAAAGATAAACACTCCCTATTTTCTTCTGAAGATTTTGTCCTTCACATTTAAGTTTTTAATATGTACACACACAAATACACAGAATGAGAAAATGAACAAAAGATGGATAAATACAAATAAATACCTTTATTTCAAGACACCGATAGCTAGGTTCTTAGGCTGGATCGTGGGTATCCAAGTGTTTTAGTTTTGTTTTGTATATACATACATTTTTAAAGAATATATACCAAGGGACGCCTGGGTGGCTCAGTGGGTTAAGCCGCTGCCTTTGGCTCACTCAGGTCACGATCCCAGGGTCCTAGGATCCAGCCCTGCATCAGGCTCCTTGCTCAGCAGGGAACCTGCCTCTCTCTCTGCCTCTGCCTACCTCTCTGCCTACCTGTGTGCTTTCTCACTCTCTTTCTGACAAATAAATAAATAAATAAAATCTTTTTAAAAAAGAATATATACCAAATACTGTGTTAAAAACCTGAAAACAGGGAGGCTGGGTGGCTCAGTTGGTTAAGCCAATGCCTTCAGCCCAGGTCATGATCCCAGAGCGCTGGGACTGAGTCCCATATCTGGCTTCCCCTGCTCTGCAAGGAACCTGCTTCTCCCTCCCCTCTGCCTACCATCCTCACAGCTTGTGCGCTCGCGTGCGCTCTCTCTCCCTCTTTCTCTCTCTCTGTCAAATAAATAAATAAAAACTTAAAAAAAAAAAAAAAAACCTGAAAACAGAAAGACTCAAGAAAAAAACCAAGAGAAGGGACCGACTAACAGCGGGAGCACAATGAAATCTCATGCACCAACTGAAGAAAGTAAATTCTCGGAGCACCGGGGTGGCTCAGTCGTTAAATACCTGCCTTTGGCTCAAGTCATGATCCCAGGACCCTGGGGTCAAGCCCCACAATGGGCACTCAGTTCAGCGGGAAGCCTACTTCTCCCTTTCCAACTCCCCTTGCTTGTGTTTACTCTCTCACTGTGTCCCTCTCTGTCAAATAAATAAATAAAATCTTTAAAAAAAAAAATGTAACTTCTCTGAGGCAGCTTTCAGGGAGGTTACAGTGAGAACAAAGAAAAATCTAGAGATGGTGGTAAGAGAAAAACTGAGGGAGTTTATATGCCTTCTTTCCCCATTTAAAAAGTAAAAGAAAAGATAAAGAACTTCAAATTACATTTTTGACTAGTTTAGAAACAGCAAACTATATTATGCCTAAATGGCAATTAATGTAATCTCTCTTTTATGAGTTTAGCATATCTCAATTTCACTGTTTTCCTGTTTAGGTAACAATAAGAGCTAATTTAAAATAAATATCTTAACTTTTTAAATAAAATAAACATCTTAGAATAAAAAGAACACAGAAAAATATTACTCTTTTATTGAAACACTTGTCACAGACAGCTTTATCCTTTTGTTCCAAAGAGGCTTATTTAGACTAGCTCTTAGAGACCGGCATGATGTTAAACTGTCATTGGAAGTGGAATAAAGCCGCAGGAACATTCTCATTGGCCAGCAAGCCATTCTCGGATCTAGGCAGATACTTCCACACAGTCACCTCCTACGAAGGGGGCTTTTCCTTTCTAGGAAGTGCCTAGTAATCAATTAACTATATATATACCAACAATGAAACAGAAACATGTATTTATGAGGAAATAAACTACTTTGCTAAATTGAGCACCAATTCACATCTGAAAGATACCCCCCACAATGCTCTCTCCTGAAAAGACAACTGAATAGAAAATGTAACAAATATAAAATATAATGAATGATCTCTCTGCTCTTCTACTGTGCCCTATTTGGCACAGTGGTTTATTTAAAACTGAAATAATATCTCTTGAAAAATCTATCACGTCCCTTATAATTTAATTTTTAGTCATGTGTCATTCATTTGTTCAACATTTTTTACTTAATATGAGTTAAATTTATTTATTAGAAGTATTATTTAGTAGAAGCTATGTGTTCTACTGCTGAGAATAGGATAAACTAAGATATGTTTCTACAAAAGAAATGAGCTTTTATTTCTGCAGTATTCCAGAGAGAGTTGTGCAATCTCACAAAAAGAAATAGATTAAAGTTTTCTGGTTTATTTCTACAGCCTTAGTAAAAAATACTCTAAATCTAAATGTTGTTGTCCCTTTGATATAATAGAACAGAGGGACAAAGTTTTTACTAGAATATGCCAAATGATTTCCAAATTCCTGTCTTAGGTTAAGCACCAATATAACTGAAAGGATACTAGGCACTAGGAGCCAATCACTCCAGGTTTGTACCCTAGCTCTGCCACAAATTCACTGGCCTTGTAAGAAGTCAACCTAAAGGAACTCACTCCAGGCTTATTTCCCCAAACTGCCAAAGAAGGCACCTGCATTAAACTATCTGTGAAGTGAGCTCTACGGGCTCTTTAAGCTCCGTAGAGGATTCTAATAAGGTGTCATCCTATACATTTAATTTGGGCCATTCTCTTTTATATATGACCTATTTTGTGCAATGAAGAGCATTTGTCACTTTCTATACACACTGGTCTTGGATCATTAGGCCTCAAAAAACAAAAACAACAAAACAAAAAATAAAAAACAAAAACCAGAATCAGATGCAGTATTAAGAAGAGAGAAGAAAACAATTTAGAATGGTGGCTGATTATCACTGCCAATAAATTACACTTTCACTCTCGTGAATGACAATACAGAATAAGGTAGAGATCCTTTTGATTATTAGTCTCCCAATTTGAGGATAAGATTAATACCAGTACTACCTTAATTTTATCTTGTCATTTGATAGACTACAGATACTATCATCTAAGCAACAAAAGCTTTCAGAGTCACTAGGTATAATGCTGCTGAAGATAAAAGTACATGAATCTCTGAATTGCTAAAAGGGAAAGTGGACAGGTAGATAACTATTTCAGAGGTAAGACAATACATAAGGAAATATTTAGGTGAGCAACAAGAGAAGACTATTCAATCGCTAATGAAAAACAACATAGAACTGAGGAGGAAGAAAGTCATCTAGAAGAAAAATAAGAAAAGATGATGAGGAAGGAAATGTGAAATCATGTGGGAAGAACAAGGTGTCATTAAAACAACTACTATGTGTTTATTTGATCAATGCTGTCAACACCTGGTAATAAATCCTTCTTATGGATAATTCTATGAAGTAAAACATACTCTTGCTTCTAGGAACAGCAGTATTTATGCCAAAGTTATACTTTAAAAATACTTAGAATACAGGCGTGCCTCGGTGGCTCAGTCAATTAAGTGTCTGCCTTCAGCTCAGGTCATAATTCCAGGGTCCTGAGATGGAGCCCTGTGTTAGGCTTCCTACTCAGTCTGCTACTCCCTCTCCCTTTGCCCCTTCTCCCCAATTTGTGCTCTCTCTCACCTCTCCCTCTGTCAAATGAATAAGTAAAATAAAATAAAAAATAATAAAAAATAAAAATATTTAGAATATAAACAAAAACACAAGCTTAATTACAACAGCCCAAATGATCCAAATAACACCAAGGAAAATAATTTTTTTTTTAAAAGATTTTATTTATTTATTTGAGAGAGAGAGACAGTGAGAGAGAGCATGAGCGAGGAGAAGGTCAGAGAGCGAAGCAGACTCCCCATGGAGCTGGGAGCCTGATGTGGGACTCGATCCCGGGACTCCAGGATCACACCCTGAGCCGGAGGCAGTCGTCCAACCAACTGAGCCACCCAGGCGTCCCAGGAAAATAATTTTTAATTAAACAAACATCTACACTGAATTTAATTATATATAGCTCTAAGTATCAAAAATGGCTATGTTGAACTGTACCATAAAGTCAAATATGTTTGTCAGTGCATTAGCCAGCATTTGAAATGACTTACTCTCATCTCATTAGGGATATTACAGGCATTTTAATAAGTGCCTAGTGCTTATTTACTTGGGAAGATACTCCAGCTGAATCTTCAGAGTCTAAAAGAAAACAACATGGAGATAACGAGAAACTTCATAGTTGAGTTTTAAACAGCAATCTATGACATTAGATCCAAGCAGATCTAATTTCCTAATGTGATCACATTTCCTAATGTGTCTTCTATTTTACCCTCTAAGATGCAAGGTGTTTAGCCACTGTGAATTCTTATATATCATGAGACCAACAAAGCAAAGCATTTTTGAGCAGATGCCTATGCTTAAGCAGGATGTGACGGGCTCTTCATAAAAGGGATCTTTTCTCCTACTGAGTGTTCGCAACTTTAGCTTCTACACCACTTGCCTCTGCTCACTTTGCATCACCTCAGAGCAACATTTCCTGTGTGCCCTTGACATGAACAGCACACCTCCCACCAGTCAAAAGTACTCACTCACCATGGCAACATTCAAACTTTACTTTACTCTCTTCCCTCACTATACTTTTGTTTCTCCTCTTTGGGATGCAGTTTCCCATTCAACTATCAGGGTAACACCTTTCCTAATGGAACCCAGCAGCCCAGACTGCTTTCCCCTACAATGCTAGCACACCTTTCCACTAAGTCTATACCCCAGTCAAGTTAACCAATGATTAAAGCGTGTAAGATAAAAGCAGGGGGGAAATGCAACTAATTTCTGCTTAGGATGTAGAAGGCTGGAAAGAACAATGCTCCAACCCTTACACTACTATCTCCACCATCAAAATGATGCAAGTTAATGTGAAAAACGAAAACTTTTCTTGAACCCATGAGGGTCAACAGGACAACCAACTAACTTGAAATCTAAGGATAGACCAGTGCCTTTGAGAAAAGATGGGGCTGGAGCACTTGTTTACCTGGGGAAAAAAAAGCCTGACATGATACAAGCCAGGAAAGAATTCGGCTAACATTTAATGAATTGCTAAAAGCCAAATGTGAACTAATGTGAAAATAGAGAACCCCTGGGAAGCATGGACATGAAGAACTCCACCACTTGAGGGCTCTTCTCCACAGAACTCCTGGGACTCATGAGAAAGACTGGGATAATAAAGATCAGAAACTTCAACAAAACAGCCTCTCTCAGAGTACAAGCCTGGGGGATGCAAATAGTAGCCACCACTGGAAAGGCATGAAGCTGAAGAATGGCAGAGATTCAACTCTATCTCTTCTAGAGAATAAAAACCTTCATGACCTGAGGGAAAAGCAGCAAACCCAGATGACCTTAGAGCACAAATACAGTCCCACTGTAGCTAGAGGGAAGGAAAAGAAAAGCCCTCTATCCTACCAGAGACAAGAATATATGATGAGCCCAGGGTATCATAGGCCTTCTAAACCTGAGTTGAGGGCCCTATTCCCTAGACTCAGTGTTACAAAGCCAGCCTAAGATTGAGGCTGAACCAGAACAACAGAAAATGCCCCTCTGACAAATACTGAATAACAAGGAACAGCAGTCTTCTGCTAATGGAGTGTCAAAATTGCAAAGAGATCTTTTCTGATGCAAAGGAAAGGTGCAAAGGAAAGACCTATAGTTAAGGGTGGTATAAACACAACCTAGAGGATGCCTGGATGGCTCAGTGGGTTGAGACTCTGCCTTCAGCTCAGGTCATGATCTCAGGGTCCTGGGATCAAGCCCCGCATGGGGCTCTCCGCTCAGTGTGGAGCCTCTTTCCCCCCCTCTCTCTGCCTGCCTCTCTGCCTCCTTGTGATCTCTCCCTCTCTGTCAAATAAATAAATAAAATCTTAAAAAAAAAGAAAAAAAAAAAAAGGGAGGGGGCGCCTGGGTGGCTCAATGGGTTAAGCTGCTGCCTTCAACTCAGGTCATGATCTCAGGGTCCTGGGATTGAGCCCTGCATCAGCTCTCTGCTTGGCAGGGAGCCTGCTTCCTTCTCTCTCTGTGCCTGCCTCTCTGCCTGCTTGTCATCTCTCTCTGTCAAATAAATGAATTAAATCTTTAAAAAAGAAAAAAATAAATAAATAAACACAACCTAAGCCTGTGGTACACTGAAGAAAATAATAGCAACAACAAAAGTCAAAGTCAATTCAACTCCTGGCTAGGCTAATTCTCCTGCCCCCAAAAAACCCTAGCAATAGCCAAGATGGACCCATCTTTAGGTACAATACTGTTTACCTCAGTCCTAAACAAGATGTCCAACAAGCAACAGAAGACAAGGAATGCAAAAAGCAAGAAAAAAAAAAAAAAAAAACCACTGTCAGGAAACAAAGCAAAAGATATAACTAGAGGAAGACCCAGAATAGTAGAAGTATCAAGTAGGGAATTTAAGATAATATAATACATGCTGAAGGTTCTCATGGAAAAAGTGCAAGACAACATGCAAGAAGAAATGGGGAATTTCAACAGAGATAGAAATTTAAAAAATAGAAATGTTACAAACAGGGAATACAAGCTGGTGCAGCCACTCTGGAAACAGTATGGAGATTCCTCAAAAAAGTTGAAAATAGGGCTACCCTATGACCCAGTTATTGCACTACTGAGTATTTACCCCAAAGATACAAATGTAGTGATCCAAAGAGGCACCTGTGCCCCAATGTTTATAGCTGCAATGTCTACAACACCCAAACTATGGAAAGAGCCCAGATATCCACTGACAGATGAATGGATAAAGAAGATGTGGTGTGGGACGCCTGGGTGGCTCAGTTGGTTGGACAACTGCCTTCAGCTCAGGTCATGATCTCGGAGTTCCGGGATCGAGTCCCGCATCGGGCTCCCAGCTCCACGGGGAGTCTGCTTCTCTCTCTGCCCTTCTCCTCACTCATGCTCTCTCTCCCTGTCTCTCTCTCAAATAAATAAATAAAATCTTTAAAAAAAAAAAAAAAAAGAAGATGTGGTGTATATATACAATGGAATATTATGCAGCCATCAAAAAAAGCAATCTTGCCATTTGCAACAACATGGATAGAACTAGAGGGGATAATGCAAAGTGAAATAAGTCAATCAGAGAAAGACAATTATATGAACGCACTGATAGGTGGAATTTAAGTAACAAGGCAGGGGATCATAGGGGAAGAAAGGAAAAAATGAAACAAGACAAAACCAGAGAGGGAGAAAAACCGTAAGAGACTCTTAATTTTAGGAAACAAACTAAGGGTTGCTGGAGGGGAGGAGGGTGAAGGGAATGAGGCAGTTGGGTGATGGACACTGGAAGAGCATGTGTGGTGGTGAGCACTGGGTGTTACGTTAAGACTAATGAATCAACACCTGTAACCCTGAAACAAATACTACATTATATGCTAATTTAAAAAAAATTGGGGTACCTGGGTGGCTCAGTTGTTAAGCATCTGCTTCAGCTCAGGTGATGATCCCAGGGTCCTGGGATTGAGCCCCACATCAGGCTCCCTGCTCAGCAGAAAGCCTGCTTCTACCTTCTCCCACTC
Source organism: Neogale vison (assembly GCF_020171115.1). NCBI lineage: Eukaryota > Metazoa > Chordata > Mammalia > Carnivora > Mustelidae > Neogale > Neogale vison. The sequence continues at coordinate 75,045,884 of NC_058093.1, forward strand.
TACCTGCTTGTGTTCCCTCTCTCACTGTCCCTCCCTCCCTCTCTCTCTGTCAAATAAATAAATAAAATCTTTAAAAAAAAAGGGGGGGGGATAAAAAAAGAAATGTCACAAACTGAAAACATGGTAACGTAGATAAAGTAATCTTACAATGAATGGGTCTCAACAAACTCAATAAAGACAAACAAACAGTAACTTGAAAATGGATCAACAGAAAATACCCAAACTGAAACACAAAGAGATAAAACAGAAAAAATAAATAAATAAATAAGAACAACAACCCAGAATGGTGAGAAATTTTCAAATAGTCTATGTTACATATAATTGGACTTCTAGAAGAAATAGAAAAAGAAAATGGGGTGAAGAAAATATTTAAAAAAAAAAAAAATTTAAGAATTTTCCAAAATTGATGGCTGACATCAAACCAGAGATCCAACAAATACAGAGAACACCAAAGAGAACAAATACCAAATAAAATACACCTAGGCATTATATAATAAAAATGCTGAAAACCCAAAAATAAAGTGAAAATCTTTTTTTTTTTTTTTTTTAAGATTTTAGTCATTTATTTGACAGAGAGAGAGAGATCACAAGAAGGCAGAGCAGCAGGCAGAGAGAAAGGGGGAAGCAGGCTCCCCACCGAGCAAAGAGCCTGACGCAGGGCCACCCAGGAGCCCCTAAAGTGAAAATCTTATAGGTGGCCAACAGGGGAAAAAAGATATATGGCACACAGCAGGCCAAGGATACAAATAATAGAACTCTCCTCAGAAGCTATGGGAATGAGGGGAGCCTGGGTGGCTCAGTGGGTGAAGCCTCTGCCTTCAGCTCAGGTCATGATCTCAGGGTTCCGGGATCAAGCCCGGCATCAGGCTTTCTGCTTGACAGGGAGCCTGCTTCCCCCTCTCTCTCTGCCTGCTTTTGATCTTTCTCTGTCAAATAAACAAAATCTTAAAAAAAAAAAAAAAAAAGAAGATATGGGAATGAGAAGTCAATGGTGTTATATAGTTAATGTGCTAAAAGAAAAAAATAATGAAACAAAATTCCATACCCATTGAAAATATCTTTCAAAACCATAACAGAAACAATAGTTTTTTTTTTTAAGGAAAACAAAAGCTAAAAAAATTCAAAGCCAACAGACCTGTTCTGCAAGTTATGTTAAAGGAAGTCCTTTAGGCAGAAGGAACATATCAAACAAAAAGATGAATCTCCAAAAAGAAATGAAGAACACCGTAAATGGCATAAAGAAAGATAAAGTTCATTTTTTTATTATTTTAATTGCTGTAAATAAACTATCAGTGGCAAAAATAGTAACCATCTATTGTGTGTTTATAGAACAGGAGAAGTAAAATGTATGACTACAATGGAAGTGCTGGATATATACTGTTTTAAATAATTTCTACTACATATTAAGTGCTATATTATTTAGGTAATTAAAGAAATACATTGTAAACTTAGGGCATGGACATAAAAAATTTTTCTTAATAAGGGATGTAAACTACAATGGAGATAAAATGTAATAATAAAAAATAATCCAGGGCGCCTGGGTGGCTCAGTGGGTTAAGCCGCTGCCTTCAGCTCAGGTCATGATCTCAGGGTCCTGGGATCGAGTCCCACATCAGGCTCTCGGCTCAGCAGGGAGTCTGCTTCCCTCTCTCTCTCTGCCTGCCTCTCTGTCTACTTGTGATCTCTGTCTGTCAAATAAACAAATAAAATTTTAAAAAAAAATCCAAAAGAAGGCAAAAAAAGAACCAAAAAGTACATAAAATCTAGCAAGATGATAGATTTTAATCCACCTGTATCAATAATTACACTGAATATAAATGGTTTTATGAAACACTGCAAAGGACATATTGTCAGAATGGATATGAAAGCAAGACCCAAGGATACTATAAGAAGTCCACTTTAAACATAAAGAAATAGGTAGATGATAAGTAAAAAGGTATTATGGAAAAAGATACAACATGCTAACACTAGTCAAAAGTAAGCTGAATAGCTATATTAATGTCAAACAAGGTACAGTTCAGAACCAGATATAGTATCATAGATAAAAAAACTTTTAACAGGCTGTGGCAGGAAAAATATGACAGAATTGTTTAAATTTTTATTCCATCTGGAACTTCTTTTCTGATCTACAATAAGATGTACTTTTTACACAAGACAGATGAAGACAGACAGTGTCCATAGGAAAGGGCAGATAACTTTTTTTCATGGATGAAAACCAAACCAGATACTAAAAATAATTATGACATATCACACAAAATAGACTCCAATTTCAAAATGTCCAGGGTTTCCTAGTATTAGCTAAATGTCCTCTCAGTAATACAATACTTTTTTTGTTTAAATAAAAAGTTCTACTTACTCAATGTTTATAAAGAGTGATACAAATGAAAACAAGAAAAAATTTATAGTCTTTGACAAAGAATCATAATATATTCCACAAGTATCTGAATGTCAATTATATACTCATCATTGCTTAGGCACTGACTCATCACTGCACAAGCTCAGCTTAATTTCCAACAATGAGCAAATAAAATAGCAGCAATATGCTATTTTTAAAGATACAACACATTTCTGCTTTTTAATAGAGTTTATTTACCTCAAAGCCAAGTCTATCCTTCTCTTTCCAAAAACAAAAATGTGTTACTTTCTTATCCCAGAATTCATCAGGCTTCACTACACAAACAAGGGACACCTCAGCTGGAACAACATTCTATAAAATAAAAAAAATTTAAAAAAATTATAAATTATACATGTAAAATGAATAATTTATTAAAGTTATAAATTACTAGGTTTTCATGGTTGGGCTGAGTAATTAAAAGACCCTTGGAAAAGAATTAAAATAATAAGAAATACTCCAAACTTCAAAACATACCTGGCAATAAAGAAATACTTGGATTTCAATGTAATATACACAGTACATGTGAATTATTTTTGTGTTGTACCGAATCTAATAGGTATATATTCAGATTAAACTGTAAGACAATTTTTAATTGGCAAACTACTACCTTTGGTTTTTCTATATATGAAAAAAAATTTTATTAACACAATCACCTTGGGAGAATTTCTTCAAAAGTGTAAAATCAATTTTCTCATAAAATAAATTTCTTACTGGCCATTATACAAAAAAGCCCAGATTCTGCTTGATTATTAACTTGAAGAACAGGACTAGCTAATCTCTGACAAATATTTCACATTTAATAGATATGGTTATTCATATTACCTAAAGAAGAATGGAAGTTAACGTTTACTGAGTTAATAAAATATTCCATGTATATTTTATCAGTAAACCCCATACAGTCTATCTTTAAATAGGATCTTAAACCTATCCATTTCTACCACCCACATTGTTATCATCCCCAAACAAGTCAGCTTTTAAAACAAAACAAAACAAAACAAAACAAAAAGAACAGGCTGCCTTCCTTTCTTCACATTTTTCCATGCTCACAGTAAAATTCAAACTCCTTTCCAAAGCCTAGAACGCCCTCCAGGCTCAGGGCCCCACTGACCCTCAGACCTCAGCTCATACCCTCTCCTCTTAGCTCATACCCCCCACCCCCCCACCCCCCGCAGTCATACTAAGTTTCCTGCTGTTGCTGGAATGTAACAAGTCTGTTTCCATCTGAGGCTTATACCCTTGATGTTTCCTCTGTCTGGAGTGTTTTCTGCCCTATACACCTAAGAAGAATGCTCCCTCCATTAAGTTACAGAGAGACCTTCCCTGACCACCCTATCTAAAGTTGCACCATCTGATTCAGTCATCTTCTATTATTGTATGTTGCATCATAGCACTTATCACTGTCTGCTGTTACATTAATTAGTAGTTAGCCTAATTACTTACTACTCCTTAAGTAGAACACTAGCTTCCCAATGGCAATTACCTTATCTATCATGTCACCCCTATATCTCTAGCCTATGACAGTGCCTGGCATATAGAAAACACTCCATAAATATCTGTTGAAGAAATGAATTCACATTAACAAGGAAATCTCCTTCTCCTAATTTTACAGGAGAGTAAACTGAGTTTCAAAGAAGCTTGTCCAATATAACAGTTGTTTACTTGTGGTACTAAAATAGAAACCAGGTCTGACTCTAAAGTTCTACCACACCATTTCAAATGTTCTACACCGGGAGTCAATAAATTCTTTCCAAAAGTGTAGATAATAAATATTTTAGGCTTTGCAGGCTATGCAAAGTCTCTATTGCAACTACTTCAAGTCTGTCATTGTAGTATGAAAGCAACTATAAAAAATATAAATGAATAGACATAGCTGAGTTTCAATAAAACTTTATTTACAAACTCTAGGGGTCAAATACCATTTAAGATGATAAATGGCACAACTGAATAATAATAAATTATGGTTACAATTATTATTAATTAGGAGAAAATAGAAATCTTTCAATTTAAACACATTTTTGGGCACATAACAAATCTGGTGCCTGCTGCAATGACTGGGTTATGAGTAAGATAAAAAAATTCAACAGTATCAAAAGTTATCAGAGGTTGGGAAATCTAGGCTAGACTGAGGTTTATTTATATATTGACTAGTGGAAGGCTACTACTTCAAAATGATTGAATATTAAAATAGTGAGAAACAAGAAAAACCAAACCACTCATTTTAGAGAATATTAGTTATAAACAAAGCCAACACTAAGCTCTGGGACCCCAAATAACTGGTACTAGTACCTTCTGAAATAAAAGCAATGAATGATTATGTATGTTAAAACTGTTTGAATAGGAGTAAACAAAAGGCCATTGCAACTTCTGAAAATGTTAACTATTAATAAATCCAAAAGTTGTTAAAATACCTATCAGAAAAGAAATCGCAAGAGGGGATTAAATCATCCACTGATTGTTCTTCAAAACTGCCACTGATCAAAGTCCAGTTCATACAGCAAGTCCCAAACAGGTCATCTGTGACACAGTTGAATGACAGGATGAAAGGAAGAACACAAGGTCATAATTAATGGATTTCTCACCTAATAGTTATTTTAACAACTTTTACAAGAAGAGTTCATCTTTAGGGATGGGATATAAAAGTGCTGGGAATACACCAGACAAAAAAAGTGATGGAATACCAACCTGTGCTCCCTTAAAAAACTGATCCTCTGTGGGCTATAGCCTTTCCAACCCAAAGGAGTGATTCTAATGATAAAGGTTTAGGCCACCCATTTAAGAAGAAGGTAATGGATAGATACTTTGGATAGACCTCCAATACCCCCCACATTGGTAAATATACCCTTTGTAAAGGATAAAGCCAAGACCTGGGGGTTAGGCCATGTTAAATTCCAACTGCAGCTCTTTCCCATGTTCATTATAAGAACCTGGTTATTTAAAATCTTTGAGCATGGGGGTGTGTGGGTGCCTCAGTAGGTTAAGCCTCTGCCGTCAGCTCAGGTCATGATCTCAGGGTCCTAGGATCAAGCCTGGCATCAGGTTCCCTGTTCAGCAGGAAGTCTGCTTCTCACTCTCCTCTTCTCATGCTTTCTCCCTCTCAAATAAATAATTAAAATCTTTTTAATAAGTGAAATGAAATAAAATAAAATAAAAACTCTGAGCCTCAGCTGATCTTTGGGATAATAGAACCTGCCTCCCAAGGTTGTGAGGATAAAATTAAATGAGATTAATTTATAGAAAGTTTAGTACACTACCCAAACCATACTGAGCACTGAAATTACTAGTTCCCACCCCCCAAAATCCCTTTTTTCTAATCCCAAATAAAAAATAAAACATTAAGAACCATTCTTCTTAGTTAGCATTTAAAATTCTAAATTATGGAGCACCTGGGTGGCTCAGTCAGTTAAGTATCTGGCTTCAGCTTGGATCATGATCTCAGGGTCCTAGGATGGAGTCAGCAGAGGATTCCCTGCTCAGTGGGAAGCCTTCTTCTCCCTCTTCCTCTGCCACTCCTGCTTGTGCTCTTTCTCTCTCCTTCTCAAATAAATAAATAAAATCTTTTAAAAAAATAAATGAAAATGAAATAAAATTTGAAATTATACTTCTTTCCACAGAACCCAAAAGCAGCTACTAATTATTTCTCAATTCATTTAAAATACTAGATCTTTCTTTCAATGTCAGTGATATTTACCTAACTGAATACTCACTTTCCCATATAACTGTCAACTTCTATTTTCCCCAAACTGACCTGCCATCAAATCCCTTCATTATAGTTGTTTTATCTCTGAGCTATCACTAAGTCAGTGTCCCTGCTAGGAATGCCCTTTTCACTTTTTTTCATCTAAGTTAGATAATCTTTTTTATTTAACTCACTTAATTTCTACATTCTCTTGGAGACTTTCTAAGGAAACAGATACATTAGAGCAATCTGACGCCTTTAAATCACTCAAACGGTTTATTTTTCCATTTCAGATCACAACGTCTTCAATACCCTAATAATAAAGCAAAGAATGTTTACTAGGTAGGTAGGTAGGTACCTAGTACAAGCAAAGATTGTGAAATCTTCCTGTGAGGAACACAAGGAAACACAAAAACTAGTATCAGACCAAAGACTTTGCAACTGCAGCTGTTTATTAAATGCTGGTTTGTGGGCTGCTCAAGTTCCCAAGGACACAGCTGTCAAGTACATTTCTTCCAGGAAGTACCACAAATCCTGGTACTCTATAGAGGAAAGTATGGAACAGAAGGAAAAGACTGCTCAGAACCACATGAGAAGCTCTTCCAGCCTAGACTTACCCAGTCCTGCTGCCACCTACAGTATCAGAACGGAGGAAAAAGGGGTTGATGTAGATATCACAGCACACAGAAACTCCCAGGTAAGTCTGACAAGATCTTACACTTTTGGACTCACTGGCCTACTTACTAAATTATTTAAACACAACATACTATTTTTGATCATTTACAAATCTTTAGAATAGGTCTCAAATTTATTTTACTATTCAAATCAAACCTCTCAGAAATGAATTTTAAAAATCCAGTAATGTGCATTTCAGAACTCAGTCACTGCTGAGAAGGTTGGGCACAGTGAAATAAATGAAATGCATTTGCCATTATCACTTTATCTGTTGCTAGAAAATAAAACCATTTCCTAAAAGTCAAAAATAAAATTACCTGTAGCATTAAGACTACTGTTTTCACCACATTCCACTGTGATTTTCTGCCATCCACAATCACGGTAAATCCTCTAGCCTTACACTTTTCACTGAAACAAACAAACAAAATTACAAAGTATTAAAACAGGCTTCATACTTTATAATCCCAGATAAAGTCTATAGCTTAATCATATATGGCACAGAATTAATCTCACTTGGTTTGGTTTACACTGTCTTTAATAAAATTCTTCAGAGTATCCTTTCAGTTTTTTCAAGCAATTTGAGTTTTCTCCTTTTAGGAAACACTGACAATTTACAAACTAATCTGGCAAGAAAATTACCCTAAAAGTACAGGGAAAATGTCCTAAAAAGAGAATAAATCGGAACAACATTCCGTCTCAAGAGCCTTTCAATTTTTTCATTTATAAAATGGGATCCTAGTAAAGTATTTAACTAATGACTGCCAAGTGCATACATACTTCTTGCCTCTCCTTCCTGCCAGAAGTAAAAGGAATAGTTTAAAACAGGTAGAAAATAGGGGCACCTGGGTGGCTCAGATGGTTAGGCAGCTGCCTTCGGCTCAGATCATGATCCCATCAAGCCCCACATCGGGCTCTCTGCACAGCAGTGAGTCTGCTTCTCCCTCTCCCTCCATAATCTCTCTCGCTTTCACTCTCTCTCAAATAAATAAATAAATAATTTTAAAATAGGGGGGAGCGCCTGGGTGGTTGAGTGTGTTAAGCCTCTGCCTTTGGCTAAGGTCATGATCCCAGGGTCCTGGGATCGAGCCCCACATCGGGCTCCCTACTCAGCAGGGAGCCTGCTTCTCTCTCTCTCTGCCTGCCTCTCTGCCTACTTGTGATCTCTGTCAAATAAATAAATAAATAAATAAAATCTTTTAAAAGGGGGGGCTGAAAATAGAGTAAGCTATTATTAAACCACTGGAAATGGATTTTTTTGGTGTTCTTTTGGGAAAATTTAATGAAATGAGGTAGTATTTGGTCTACATAGTAGTTGAAAACTTGACTACACCATGTCTGAACATATACCCCCTTCACCTTTGCATTCTCAGTTACTTGACCAGCAAAATATTCTCTTGAGTGTTAGAATATGTTACTGCTATATATTACATTCAATTATTCCAGTATTATCTAAAAACTTCTCAGAAGCCTACCCTAGTAAAATACAACTACACTTAAAAAACTCCATGCTGAAGACCAAACTCCATAGCTATTTCATGATAATTATTTTTTTACTTATAAAATGAATTCAGTGCAAGGATCTCAACTGCTCTCTCTCCAATACAGTGGAAGAAACTGCAGTTTTGCTTAGCAGAGCAAGGATTTCATAGTGAAACCTTTCCACGCTCAAAGTCCTATCAATCACATACATTATAGAAAAGGTAATTGGCAGACCCTTTCCTAAGATTTAAATCCAGCAATCCAGGGGATTTTACTAATCCTGCCTTACTTCCTCCAAGTTTTCACATTAGACTCAAGAGGTTTCTTGGAGAAGTAATGTCTAAATCTACCAAGCAACAGTAAGATTATAAGTATGAGGATGTCACTGCTAAAGATTTATAAGAACAGGGGCCTCTGTAGGCAGGGACAGAAGCTGAGCTTCCAAAGAACAAGCAACGGTTCAAAAGATAAGACAAACTGAAATATATGTCCATACAAAAAACGTGCACACAAATGTTCACAGCAGCGTAATTCCTAAAAGCCAAAAGTAGAATCAAATGTCTATCAGTGATCAACAGAAAAACAAAACATGGTAATCTATATAACAGAGTATTATCCACTATAAAAATGAATGAAGTACTGGGGCACCTTGGTGGCTCAGTCAGTTAAGTCTTCAGCTCAGGCCATCTCAGGATCCTGGGACTGGATCCTGAGATGTCCTGTGGTACTTTCTTCTCAACTGGCATGTGCTTCTCAGAGATATAGGTTACATGACCTTTTGTTAAAGAAGTTTTACACAGTAACACATTTTTATTTCAGACAGAGTCTACTTCTCCCCATCTCCCTCCCCCTGTGCTAATGCTCTTTCTCACATAAATAAAATCTTTAAAAAAAAAAGCAGGGGGGGAATAAAACACTAATACATGCTACAACATGGATAAACCTTGAAAACATTAAGCTAAGTGAAAGCAGCCATAAACCAAAACCCACATATTGTATGATTCCATTTATATGAAATGTTCAGAATAAACAAATATGCAGAGACAGAAAGCAGATCAGTAGCTGCCAAGGGCTAGGAGGAGGAGAGAATAGGGAGTGGCTGTTAATGGGTGCAGCATTTCTTTTCGGGCCAATAAATGAGTGTGTGTAATGGTCACACAACCTTGTCAATACAATGAAAAACACTAAATTGTATACTTTAAAAGGCCGATGTTTAAGGTATGTGAATTACAACTCAATAAAAAAAAATGGTGAAGTACTCCTTTTTTGGATTTTGCATTTTAAAATAAATGACTCACTGAGTATTCTTTGGCAGGGGGAATGTGAGGCAATACAGTGATCACTTTGGATTAGCAAAAACATATAAAAAACTTGGTTGGGGAAGCAAATCTGACATCTAATTGCTAGTTGTAGGATCAAGTAAGGAGGAAATTCTTAGAGTTCCACCAACAAGCCATCTAGGAAGACCACTATAACTCAAATAGGATACAAGTAACTTAGATAAGGAAACTTCACCAAAAGAGACCGACCTAGGTAAGGCAGCTGGCTATTGAGTGGTGTTCAGAAAAGTAAATGCAACTCAGGGTCCCTACCAATGCCTTACAGAAATCTGCAAGCGGGAGAGATAAGACACAGAGTTGTCCAGTAGGAGGCCTTCCCTTGTTGGTACTACAGCCAAGAGAAGTGTGCCATCCCTATAATGTGGTACTTTCTTCTCAAATGGCATGTGCTTCTGACGAGATACAGGTTACATAACCATTTTGTTAAAGAAGTTTTATACGAATAACACATTTTTATTTCAAAGCACACTCTAAATTAATCTGTATATTAAGAGAAAAAATATTGACACTTGCAAATACCATCTACAGTGATCTTAAGGGCATAAAGTACTCTAAATTTAATCTCTTAGGCTACTTAAAAATAGATTTAATCATAATTGTCTCCACATTTTGCTAATATAATGAAAATTCATACAACTGAAAGATATTATTTGAAAACTGCAAAACCAAGTGATCTTTCAAATACATGAAAGCATTTTCTTTTTCTTTTCTTCATTCCTACAAGTGAAGTGATAGTTTCAAGTGTTTTTTAACATACTTCAGAAGCATGCTCTGTCCTTTATAAAAGGGTATGTCAGAGGAGCTGCAGTACTAGTATTAATAAACTCTTACAGCTTTTAACATGGGTGGCTCAGTGGGTTAAACCTCTGCCTTCAGCTCAGGTCATGATCTCAGGGTCCTGGGATTGAGCCCCACATCCGGCTCTCTGCTCAGCAGGAAGCCTGCTTCCCACCCCCCCAGCCTGCCTCTCTGCCTACTTGTGATCTCTCTGTGTTAAATAAATAAAATATTTAAAAAAAAAAAAAAAGAGCAATGATAAAGAAATCTCTTAACACTATCTCCTTGTTCTTCTCCCGTTAGAGCTTTTTGAGGGTGAGGTGGCTGAGTTAAAACTTCTGTTAAGAGAGGCTCCTTAACAAGCCTACTAACTTTGATTAGAAACAGACGGTCAATTGATTTCTTGGGTCCAGTAGCTCCTCACTAATTTCTGTGATTACAATTAAGGGTTCCTTCTTCTCCACTCATACAGCTCTACTTACATTTACATTATTTACATCTATTACATTTACAACTAATTTCACTTGTGCTTTTATTGTAATTACTTGTTTACAATTTATCTTCATTAGATAACATGCTTCCAGAAAGCAAGGATATTATCTTACTGATACCCTGGCAGCTTTTAGCAGTGCTTTAAACACAAACAGCCTTCAAAGATGTTAGAGGGTGCACTACACATCACTCCCTAGTCAGAAAGCAACAATGGCTTTCCTTCTCCTTCAGAACTGAAGCCTTTACCATGGCCTACAACAACATCCTCTATGCTCTGATTCTAGCCTTTCTCACCTGACCACAGTTCTAAAACTCTGAACCTCTCTCAAACTGCTCCCACCATACCACCTCCTTGTTGATCCCACATTGTGCTGATCCTGTTCCTGCCTCAGGGTCTTTGCACTAACTCTTTCTGTCACAAATGTTCTTTCTTAAATGCTCTTCCATTAGATATCTGTACAGCTTGTCCCTCACTCCCATCATCTCTGGTAAAACATTATCCTATCATTTTAAAAAATATTGCCACACGTGCCATCTTCTCTTCTTTTCATGCTTTGTTTTCATAGCATTTATGAACATCCAATATATTGTGAATTTATTTGTAATATTCGTTGGATCATTATGTATAAGGCCCATAATAAGGGAGGGACTGGGTCTCCTTTGTACACCAATTTTCTTAGCATCTAGAACAATGAGAAGCTTATTATAGGGTCTTACATATTTACTGAGTGACTTGAAGACTTATGATCTTAATGCCTATGTGATTTTTGGTAAATCATTAAACCTCTGCATTCTGATCTTTATTCTGTAACATAAATGAGTTTTTCTACAATTAGGAAGAACTGACTTAAGATCCAAGTTTGAATTTTTAAAAAAATTAAAACTTGAAAAAAATGGAAAGGTAAATTTTATAGATTTTGAATCACTACAGAATCAGTAGTAATCTGATAAAGATTAATCTGGGCAAGTACTTGGCAGTATTTCTACAAAAGATTTAAGAATAGAAAAGGTGGTAGTCTAGATGATTGTTAAGGTACTTTCCAACCCTAATGAGGTTCCATGATTCTACAATTGGATGATCAACAAGTTCCCTTTACACTAGAAAAATACTGATTTTTAAATACAGGTATTTTATTTTTTTAATTGTTTTTCCACATTTTTTTTTGGGCTTTATTTATTTACTTGAGAGAGATTTAAGATTTTATTTATTTATTTAAGAGAGAGAATGAGAAAGAGAGAGAGAGCATGGGGGGAGGGGTCAGAGGGAGGGGACTTCCTGCTAAGCAGGGAGCCAGATGTGAGACTCAATCCTGGGAACCCCAGGATCATGACCTGAGCTGAAGGCAGTCACTTAACCAACTGAGCCACCCAGTTGCCCCAGGTATTTTACTTTATTTTATTTTTTATTTTATTTTTTAAAGATATTATTTGAGAGAGAGAGAGAGATATCACAAGTAGGCAGAGAGGCAGACAGAGGGAGAGGGAAGATGGCATGTACGGCTCTGCTGAGCAGGGAGCCCAATGTGGGGCTTGATCCCAGGACCCTGAGATCATGACCTCAGCTGAAGGCAGAGGCTTAACCCACTGAGCCACCCAAGTGCCCCCCAGGTATTTTATTTTTATTGTACTTTGCTTTACTGCACTTCACAGATACTACATTTTTTACAAATTAAAGGTTTGTGGCAACCCTGCATCTATCAACTCTACAGGCGCCGTTTTTCCAACAGCTTTTGCTCGCTTTATGTCTCTTTGTCGTATTTTAGTAATTCCTGTAATATTTCAAACTTCAAATTATTATATTTGTTATGGTGGATCTGTGAACTTGGTTGTTCCTACTGTAATTGTTTTGGGGTACCAAAAATCATACCCTTGTAAAATGGAGAATTTACTAAGTGTTGTGTGTTCTGATTCTATCTACTGGTTGTTCCCCTGTCTCTCCCTCTCCTTGGGCCTCCCTAGTCTCTGAGACACAATAATACTGAAATTAGTCTAATTAATTACCCTTCAGTGGCTTCTAAGTGTTGAAGTGAAGTGACAAGTCTCATGTCTTTTACTTTGAAACAAAAGCTAAATATGATTAAGCTTAGTGAGGAAAGCATGAGCTATAGGCTAAAAATAACACAGGCTAAATAAAAGCTAGGTCTCCTGCACCCGTCAGCCAAGTTGTAAATACAAAAAATATTTATGGAAGGAAATTAAAAGTGCTACTTCTGTGAACAAATAAATAATAAGAAAGCAAAACATTCTTGTTACTGACATGGAGAGAGTCTGAGTGGTCTGGTTAGAAAACCAAACCAGCCACAACATTCCCTTAAGTCAAAGCCTAATCCAGGGCAAGCCCCTAATTTTCTTCAATTCTAGGAAGGCTGAGAGAGGTGAGGAAGCTGCAGGAGAAAGTCTGAAGCTAGCAGAGGTTGGTTCATGAGGTTTAACCAAAGAAGCCATCTCTGTAATGTAAAAGTATAAGGTAAAGTTGCAAGTGCTGATAAAGAAGCTGCAGGAAGCTCTCCACCAAAACATCTAGCTAGGATCATTAATGGAAGTGGCTACACTCTACAACAGATTTTCAATGTAGACAAACAGCCTTCTACTGGAAAAAGATGCCATCTAGCACTTGTAGAGCTAGAAAGGAGAAGTCAATGTGGCTTCAAAGGACAGGGGCAACTGGGTAGCATAGTCAGGTAGTGTCTGACTCTTGGCTTTGGCTCAGTTTGTGAACTCAGGTCCTGAGACTGAGTCTCATGTCTGGCTCCATAATCAGCACAGAATCTGCTAAAGACTCTTTCCCTCTCCCTCTGCCCCCAACCACACCAGGGCATGCTCTCTCATGTGCACTCTCTCTCTCTCTAAAATAATTAAATAAATCTTAAAAAAAAAAAAGATCAAAGGACAGACTGACTCTTTCAGAGGCTAATGCAGCTGGTGACTAAATTGAAGCCAATGCTCATTTACCATTCTGACAATCCTAGGGTACCTGGGTGGCTCAGTTAGTCAATTTCAGTTAGATTTGATATCAGCTAATGTCTTGATCTCAGGGTCGTGAGTTCAAGCCCCACTGGGCATAGAGACTACTTAAAAAAAAAAAAAATTAAAAAATAAAAAGGAATTATGCCAGCGTGTCTGGGTGGCTCAATGTGTTAAGCCTCTGCCTTCAGCTCAGGTCATGATCTCAGGATCCTGGGATCGAGCCCTGCATTGGCTCTCTGCTCAGCAGGGGGTCTGCTCGCCACCCATAACCTGCCTCTGACTACTTGTGCTCTCTGTCTGTTAAAAAATTATAAATAAAATCTTTAAAAAAAAAAAAAGGGAGTTATGCTAAATCTACAATGCCTGTGCTCTATAAATGAAACAACAAACTCTGGATGAAAATACATCTGTTTATAACATGGTTTACTGAAAGGGTTTAAGCTCACTATAGAAACCTACTGCTCAGGAAAATACCTTTTAAAGTATTACTGTTCGTTGACAATCCTTCTGATCACCGAAGAGCTCTGATGGAGATGTACAATGAGATTAATGCTATTTTCATGCTTGCTAATAAGACATCCATTCTCCAGCCCATGGACCAAGAAGTAACTCTGACTTTCAAGTCTTATTATTTGAGAATATTTCATTAATCCATAGCTGCAAGAGATAGTGATTCCTCTAAAGGATCTGGGCAAAGTAAACTGAAAGCCTTCTGGAAAAGATTTACTGTTCTAGATCCTATTAAAGAACATTCATTGATTGACGGGAAGAGGTTAAAATATCAAAATTAACAAAAGTTTGGAAGAAGTTGATTCTGACCCTCATGAATGACTAAGGGATTCAAGACTTCAGTGGAGGAAGTAAATGCAAATAAGGCTTTTCTGTCATATTCATTCACTGCAGTGGTCTAGACTTGAACCTGCAATTATCTCCAAGATTTGCCTGTATACACTGAATACACTGTTGAAAGAAAATGTTAAGACAAAAAAGTTTTCAATATTTCTTTTGTAATACTGTATTATTTCATTTGTTAATTATCAACTGTGATAGATCTAGATTAAATGTGACTAAATACTGACACTTATCAATAGGTACTGCACTGTGATTACAGCAGAGGTGGCTGTAGGGCAGTAATTAGGAATACATGCTAGCAGCCAAACTGCCAGGTTCAAATACCCCTTCTCCCCTGATATGCCACATGCTCTCAGTCAAGATACCTAAAATTACCCACTCTTTCTATGTCTCAGATCCCTCATACACAAGACAGGGATAATGATGACTATATTCATCATGTTTGTTATGAGAATTAAATGACTTAATGTTATCTGTTATTTCCTTAAATATAAGATATTCTTTTTATATATGCCACCCAATCATCCATAAGTAAATCCTCAGGTCCATTTGAATTTAAAGTCCTAAAAAGGAAAGCAAGACCATCCTAGAAAATCTTCTTATCCATCAAAATAATTTCTACTGAGCCACCAACTTCAGTATGCTTATTTGATTTTCCAACAAAATGTCAGATGTGCTGATAATGGTCAGTTACTAGGTCCAGTCAGCTCACACTTGAGAAACCAAACTAGTAAAATAAAATAAAAAGTACCCATAAGCCATACTGACCACTGATTAAGAATGAGGTACTACACTGACTTATGAAAAATACAAATTATAACAGTTTCTCCCCTCAAGGAGCTCAGAATCCCTTAGTGTCTACTCTATATTCATTGACATTACATTATTTAATGTTACTAGGGAAACAATATATGCTTTTGAAATTTAAAAAAAAAAAAAAAAGACAAATAATATAAGTAAAAATAAAATAAAAATTTGGGCACCTGGGTGGCTCAATCAGTTAAGCATCTGCCTTTGGCTCAGGTCATGATCCCAGGGTCCTGGGATTGTACTCCACATTGGGCTCCCTGCTCAGCAGAGAGCCTGCTTCTCCCTCTCCCTCTGCCCCTGCTCATGTTCTCTCTCGTGCTACCTCAAATTAATAAAATCTTTACATGTAAATAAATAAATACTTAAGAATCATCATTAAACATATCATGGCTTAACTCCTAAAGAATCAGAAGCAGCAAGGACTAGAAGTGTGGATAACAGCAGAATCTGGAAGAGATCTACATAAAGAAGATAATAAAATCTAATGTGAAAGGAGGATGTGTTAAAGAGCATAAAGAATATAGAACATAAAGAATATGATCAAAGGCACCAAATACTAATTTGATAAAATTTCTTAATTTCTCTGCCCTTTTTCATCTATGAAACAGAAATAATAATACTATCTTATTATTTTGAAAACCGAGTTAATACAATACTTAAAACTAAGTGCTTTGCATAGTAAGTGCTTAAGAAATATTAACTGAAAAGATGAGTCGAATCATATAAGGTCTTGGCACAGCATTTAAGAAGGCTAAAAGACTGCTTTTGAGAGCCAAGACCTAGTCTTTCCTGCCTTCACAATGCAAGACATACAAAATAAGTGGCTACTGAACTGAATTCACTGTGCAGTAAGAAAAAGAGGAGGTCAGAGAAAACTGGGAAGGATGAAACCATCACATCAGTGAAATTAATCCTGTTTTTGTGCGCAAAGTGTAAAGAGAATAGGGACAGAGAAGTTAGCTTGGCTATTGTACTAGTCCAGCTTGACAACTCAGCCATCCCTTAATGTGAACTGAAGCATATCTGAAAAGGAAAGAGAAAGTAGAGAAAAATAAAAACTACATGACAAAGAAAGGAAATACTGGCTTAGTAGTCTAGTATTGGACTGGCTTTGAAATTGCACATTATAAATTTTCAATACATATGTGTTGTATGAAGTGAGATGATTATTGAAAACAACAACAACACTCATCAAGAGCATAAAGAATGCTCGGGAGAGCCAGGGTGGCTCAGTCAGTTAAATGTCCTACTCTTGATTTCAGTCCAGGTCAAGATCTCAGGGTCACGAGATTGAGACCTGTGTCAGATTCTATGCTGCATGTGGAGTTTTCGGAAAATTCTCTCTCCCTCAACCCCTCCCCATCCTATGCTTGCTTGCTCTCCCTCTCTAAAAAAACTAAAAAAATCTAAAAATTAAAAGAAAACAAAAAGCATGTTCAAAGCACTTAACCACAGTGTTTTGAAGTAACTCTTAAGGTCAAGGCAATTATAACCCCATTTGCTAAAAGTACATTTCTTAAGGAGGACAAAGGAAGGTGCTGTGGCTCAAACGTCCTTGGTCCTACAAGTCTCATTAAAAAAAAAAAAGAGGAAAGCCATCCCAGTCATACTCTTATAGACTATAATGAAACTTCCAAAGTCTAAGAAGACAAATCAATGATCAACTAAGGGTGTTAGATTCATATTCAAACTATCTTCTAATTGCTCTGCAGAGTCCTATACACTCCAAGAAGGCTCCTTAAAGTTGGGAGAGGGGGCATAGCAGTGGAAGTGGAGTTTGAGAAAGGAAGATGATAATGAGCAGAAATGGCTATGGCCCTCCAATTCTATATGTTTTATAAATTTAGCTTCCGTGTCAGATTTTCACTGAAGAAAAATGTCCATAGATAGATTTTTTTAAAAATTCTGAATATACAGAATATATACCTTACAGAATACTAGTAGCTACACAGTCCAGAAGGGAATGGCATGATATATTTCAAGTGTTCAAAGAAAACAAAACAAACAAACAAAAACCTTCAACCAAGAATACCCTACTTAGCAAGATCATCACTTAGAATTGAAAGATAAAGAGGTTCCCGTACAGGAGTTGAAGGAGTTCATCACTACCAAAACAGTCCTATGAGAAATGTGAAAGGGCATTCTTTAGAAATGAAAACATAACTAGAAAACCAGAGAAACAGAGAACATAACTAGAAGAAAATTATGAGATAAGTTCACAGGTAAAAGTAAACATAGATTAATTACTTTTAAGCCAATATCAAGGTTAAAGCACAAAAAAAGTAAAGTCAATTATATCCAAAAAATTCCAAGGGATACACAAAATAAAAAGATAAAAAATATGACAACATATACATAAAATGGAGGGATAGTAAAAATTTAGTTATTTTTTTTTTTAAGATTTTATTTATTTGACAGAGAAAGACACAGCGAGAAAGGGAACACAAGCAGGGGAAGCAAGAGAGGGAGAAGCAGGCTTCCCACTGAGCAGGGAGCCTAATGCAGGGCTTGATCCCAGGGCCCTAGGATCATGACCTGAGGCAAGGCAGACGCTTAACAACTGAGCCATCCAGGTGCCCCAAATGTAGTGCTTTTAGAATGTGTTCCAACTTAAGCAACTATTGACATAAACTGCTATATATATGGGATATTACATATAAATCTAACAGTAACCACAAATCAAAAACCTATAATAGATACACAAAAAAATAAAGGATTCCACACAGAACACTAAAAAAGGCTATCAAGTCATAAGAGAGCAGAAGAGAAGAACATACAAGAACCAGAAAACAATTAACAAAATGGCAGTAAATACATACATATCAAAAATTACTCTAAATATAAATTGACTAACTACTCCAATAAAAGACATGGGGTGACTGAATGGATTAAAAAAAAAAAAAAAAAAAAAAGAGCTGCCTACAAAAGACTCATTTCTAACCAAGACACACACAGATGGAAAGTGAAGGGATGGAAAAAGATACTCTAGGCAGAAGGAAGCAAAAAAGAAAAAATGTTGGGCTAGCAATACTTATATCAGACAAAACAGACTTTAAAAGGAAGACTGCAGCAAAAGACAAACACTGGCATCGCATAGGATCACCCAACAAGAGAATGTAACAATTGTAAATATCTAGGCACACAACATAAAAGCACCTAAGTACATATAACAAATTTTAATAAACATAAAGGGAAAAACTGACAGTGATACAATAGTAGAGAATTTTAACACCCCACTTACATCAGTGGATAGATCAGCTGAACAGAATTATTAACAAGGAAACAATGGCTTTGAATGACACACTAGGCCAGATGGACCTAAAAAATATAAAAAGCAAATACAGAACAACCCAACCAAAAAGAGCAGAATAAATATATCTTCAAATGCACATGGAACATTCCATGATAGATAACATGTTAGGTCACAACATAAGTCTCAGTAAATTTAAGGGACGCCTGGGTGGCTCAGTTAGTTAAGCAGCTGCCTTCAGCTCAGGTCATGATTCCAGCGTCCTGGGATGGAGTCCCACATCAGGCTCCTTGCTCTGCAGGGAGCTTGCTTCTCCCTCTGCCACTCTGTCTGCCTGTGCTCACTCTCTCTCTCTCTCTCTCTCTGACAAATAAATAAATAAAATCTTTTTAAAAAAAGATTCAGTAAATTTAAGAAGACTGACATCATATAAAGCATCTTTTCCTATCATAACACTATGAAACTAGAAATCAATTACAAGAAAAAGAACTAGAAAAAACACAAACAAGATGGAAGACAAACATGCCATTAAACAACCAACAGGTCATTGAAGAAATCAGAAAAAATAAAAAAAAAATACATGTATATAAAACCAAAAACAAAAGAGTATAAAATCTTTGGGATGCAGCAAAAGCAGTTCTACAACAGAAGTTTTTAATGATACAAACCTACCTCAAGAAACATGAAAAATCTCAAATAAATAATCTAATCTTACACCCAAAGGAACTAAAAAAAGAACAAAAACCAAAACCCAATGTCAGAAGGAAGGAAATGATAAAGATGAGGGTGGAGATAAATAAAATAGAGACTATAAAAAAAATTTTAAAAGTTCAAAGAAATGAAGAGTTGATTCTTTAAAAAGATAAAACTGATAAACCGCTAGCTGAACTAATCAACAAAAAACAGAATTCAAATAAAGTCAGAAAGATTGAAGGACACTGACACCACAGAAATATGAAGAATTAGGAGATAATGCTATAAAAAATATGCCAACAAATTAAACAACCTGGATGAAATGAATCAACTCCTAGAAACACAATCTTCTAAAAGTGCATCAGGAAGAAATGGAAAATTTGGACCGACTGATTTCTAGTAACAAAACTGAATTGGTAATCAAAAATCTCCCAAACAAAAGTCCAGGACAAGATGGCTTTGCAGGTAAATTCTACCAAATATTTAAAGAATTAATACCTATTCTTATTCTAGAATAGAATAGGAATAAGAATAATTACTTATTCTAAAAAGTAGAATAAGAAGGAAAACTTCCAAATTCATTCTATAAGGCCAACATTATCCTGATACCAAAACCAGACAAAGATAATACAGAAAAAGAAAAATACAGGCCATGTGCCTAAAGAACATGGATGCAAAAATCCTCAACAAAATGTAAGCAAAGCACATTTTTTAAAGGAACCATTCACCATGACCAAGTAAGATTTATTCCAAGGTTGAGAGGATGGTTTGATATTTGCAAATCAATCAATATGATGCCATGACATTAACAAGAGAAAAGATAAAAACTGCATGATTACGTCAATGGATGCAGAAAACCATCTAACAAAACACAACATCTGTTCATGATAAACATTATCAACAAAGTGAGTTTAGAGGGAACATACCTCAACACAATAAAGGCCATATAAGAAAAACCCACAGCTAACATCATACCCAATGGTGAAAATGGAAAGCATTTCCTTTAAGATCAGGAACAAGACAAGGATGTCCACTCTCACCACTTTTATTGAACATAGTACTGGAAGTCCTAGCCACAGCAATCAAACAACAGAAAGAAACAAAAGACATCCAAATTGTCAAGAAGAAGTAAACCTGTCATTATCTGAAGACATACACAGAAAACTCTGAAGATGCCATCAAAAAACTATTTAAAGTAATAAATGAAATCTGTAAAGTTGTGAGATACAAAATTAAAGAAATCTGTTGTTTTTCAATACACTAGTAACAACACAGCAGAAAGAGAAATTTTAAAAATCTCGGAGCACCAAGGTGGTTCAGTCAGTTGGGCATCTGCCTTGGGCTCAGGTCATGTTCCCAGAGCCCCAGGATCAAGCCCAAAGTTGGGCTCCCTGCTCAGTGGGGAGTCTGCTTCTGCCCCTACCCGTACTCCTTCTCCTTCGCGCTTTCTCCCTCTGTACCTCAAATAAACAAATAAATCTTAAAAAAGAAAGAAAGAAAGAAAACAATCTCATTTACAATTGCACCAAAAAGAATAAAACACCTAGGAATAAATTAAACCAAGGAGATAAAATCCTATTCTCTGAAAACTATGACTGATGAAAGAAACAAGACAACACAAACAAATGGAAAGATATAACATATATTCACAGACTGGAAGAATTAATGTTGTTAAAATGTCCAAACTACCCAAAGCAATACTGATTCAATTCAATCCCTAACAAAGTTTTTCACAGAACTAGAACAAATAATCCTAAAATTTATATGAAACCACAAATGCCCTTGAATAGCCAAATCAATTTTAAGAAAGAACAACAAAGGGCACCTCGGTGGCTCAGTGCATTGGGCCTCTGCCTTTGGCTCAGGTCCTGGGATCGAGTCCCATATCAGGCTCTCTGCTCAGCAAGGAACCTGCTTACCCCTCTCTCTCTCTCTGCCTCTCTGCCTACTTGTAATCTCTCTCCCTCTTTCTGTCAAATAAATAAGTAAAATATTTTAAAAAAAAGAACAACAAAGCTGGAGGTATCACAATCCCAGATCTCAAGATATATATACTCAAGTATCCAAACAGTATGGCCTTGCACAAAGACACAAGATTAGCAGAACAGAACAGAAAGACCAGAACTAAACCCACACTTGTATAGTCAATTAATCTCTTACAAAAGAGGCAAGAATATACATACAATGTGAAAACAAGTCTTTTCAAAAAATGGTTTTGGGAAAACTGGAGAGCTACATGCAAAAGAATGAAAGTGGACCACTTTCTTACACCATACACAAAAATAAAGTCAAAATGGATTAAAGACCTAAATGTGAGAAATGAAACCATAAAAATCCAAACAAGGGGCGCCTGGGTGGCTCAGTGGGTTAAGCCGTTGCCTTCGGCTCAGGTCATGATCTCAGGGTCCTGGGACTGAGTCCCGCATTGGGCTCTCTGCTCAGCAGGGAGCCTGCTTCCCTCTATCTCTCTCTCTGCCTGCCTCTCTGTCTACTTGTGATCTCTCTCTGTCAAATAAATAAATAAAATCTTCAAAAAAAAAAAATCCAAACAAAACACAGACAGTAATCTCTTGGACATTGGCTTTAATAACATACTTATGGATATGTCTTCTCGGGCCAGGGAAACAAGAGCAAAAATAAACTATCGGGACTACACAAAAATAAAATGCTTTACAGCAAAGGAATCATCAACAAAACAAAAAGGCAACCTAGGAGAAGCTGTTTGCAAGTGACATATATAATAAGGGGCTACTATCCAAAATATATAAAGAACTTCTACAACTCAACACCAAAAAACAATAATAGGATTTTAAAAATGGGCAGAGGACCTGAAAAGACATTTTTCCAAAGAAGAGATACAGATGACTAATACACACATAAAAAGTCACTCAATATCACTAATAGGGAAATGCAAATCAAAATCACAAGGAGAAGTCACCCCACACCAGTAAGAATGGTTAGTATCAAAAAGAGAAGAAATAACAAGTACTGACAAAGATGTAGAGAAAAGAGAACCCTCATGGTCTATGGTAAGAACATAAAATGGTACCATGACTATGGAAAACAGTATGGAGGTTCCTCAAAAAATTAAAAATAGAAATACCATACAGTCCTGTAATTCCACTAAGGGGTATTTACTCAAAGAAAACAAAAATACTAATTCAAAAAGATATTCAATTCATATCTTCTCTATTAGATGGCAGGTATGTGTAGATATGCAGAAACGGATTCATAATTTACACTGGAATAGCATTATATGTATATTTATCTAAGAAAAAGAGAAATTCCAATAGCGTACGCTATTTTGCCCTCCATTGTACTTGCTGCTCATACATCCAGAATGAACAGACAAAAGAGGTGAGTGAAACTATTGGTCCCCTTAGCCTGCCTCAGTCACCCAGTGCCCCTTATAATAGGAGCAACCTGCTGGGCTGAGTGTGAGTCTAGAATATACAAGCATGCATTTTCTTTTTTTTTTTTTTAATTTTTTTAAGATTTTATTCATTTATTTGAGAGAGAGAGAGAGCTTGAGTGAGGGGAGGGGTAGAGGGAAAAGTAGATTCCCTACTGAACAGAGCCCAGGACCCTGGGATCATGATGTGAGCCAAAGGGAGACACTTAACCAACTGAGCCACCCAGGCACTTTTTTATTACAAACTAAATCACAAGCTGAATGTGTCTTCTGGAATGTAGCCTCAGTGTCCATGCTAGGAAAACTAGCATATTCATGTAAAAACAGTTTGTAAGTCTCTAATCTCTAACCCTTACTTAGGCATTTTTCATGGATAATTTTGACCGTCAGTAATTTGCATAGTACATTCCAACTTCAGAACCTAACCTCACCTCACCTAAGATTCAACTATACTAAACTCTATTCATCTGAAATATTAAGAGCTCTGGATTGGTGTCAGCAATGATAGATTCTAGTCCCAGCTCTACTACTAATTAGCTGTATAATCCTGGGCAAGTAACAATAACCTGAGTCTCAATTCCCTCGTCTACATAATAAGGCAGTTGGTTCAGATGGCCTCTAATTCATAGATGGTTACCACATGTAACCATCTATGAATCACGCCAACTTTTTTAGAATTTGTTAGCTGTACTCCAGCTGGTATCATTTACCTAGAAATAGTTATTTAATGGTGAATAATACAAATCAGCATTCAGCTCATAGTAGATTAGGAAGGTTATTCAATACTAACACACTGTCAGTTTTGCTAACTTTCCTTTTCAGTAAAAAAAGAAAATTGAAAATTCTCACTTGAAGACATTTCCCCAATACAGAAAAACCAATCAGCAAGAGAATCATTAAATTACAGGCCAATACTGGAAGCAGGTATGATTAAAGTCAGTGGTTCTAAAATATAGTTTTAACCCTGTTCTCGGCAAAGTGGCTTAAAATGAAATAATCTATTGTACCAATAATGCAAATATGGGAAGAATACAAAGAACTGTTCTGACTAAAATGTTTAAAATTCATTATCTGGAGCTTAAGAGCATTATATAAGAGAGTTTTGTTCCTTTTACCACCTCTATATTTTACAAACAAAAAAGTCTGTCCTCATTCTCACTCTTTATTGCAGTGGCTTGCAAATCTGATTGTAAATAAGAATTATCTGGGAAGCTTAAAGGTTTGTAAAGGATTTTTTTAAAAAGATTTTATTCAAAATGAACAGAGGGATGAGGGAGTGCAGAGGGAGAAAGAGAATCCCAACCAGACTCCACACTTAGCGTGGAGCCCGACACAGGGCCTAATCCCAGGACCTTGAGATTATGATTCAAACCAAAATCAAGAGACAGATACTTAATTAACTGAAGGTCCCAGGAGCCCCAAGCATTTTTTTTTTTAAAGATCTTAAGTAATATCTACACCCAATGTCAGGCTTGAACTCACAACCCCAAGATCCAGAGTTGTATGTTCCACCAACTGAGCCAGCCAGGCACCCCATTAAAGAATTTTTTTTTAAAACATCTGATGAGCAGACTTCCCAGGAACAATTCAATCAGAGTCTTTCAAGAGCATTAGAATTTTGAAAAAAAAAAAAAAAAAAAAAAAAACTCCAGATGATTCTAACACACAGACTTCAGCCTCCAAATATCACATATAAAAGAGGAAGTTGGGGAAGGAGATTATTTTGTTTTTGAAGTGATGGGGAAGCTCAAGCAAAAAGAAAAGTTTGTCTGTATTCACCCAAGAAATACAAACTCCAAGGATCTTTGATTAAAACATAAACGTTTTTTGCATTTTTTAAAATGAAAATGCTTTGAACTCCTAATAGCCTTTACTCAGTGTATTAAAACTTACAGATTTATATCTATATAGTGAAATAGCTATTTAAATAAAAGATGCTTTCTACCAAATTCACTTCTCTGTGTTTTCTCAAGTTGCATGGTACATAGATGCTCAGTCTTTGTGTTCCTTAAAAGTTGACAATGCATACATTTTGGAAATCTGTATCACATTATCCAGTGCCTTAAAAGCATACAATAATTCTTTTATTTGGTGTTGTATCAGAAAAGACTGATTCTAGTGTTTTTAATTATAATTTCACTAATAAAAGCAGGTGACATAGCAACATACACCTTAATAACAGAAAACATTAATAAGTGAATGACAACATATCAAGGTTTTTAAAAAACACCTGCAGAGTTACCTTGGAATGCTGAGTAGGTAGTCTAAGGTAACACTCAGCTCGTCCATATTTGTCTGTTCCAGGCATAATGGAATTGTCAGAATGAGGCCACTCCGTCTGTCCTTTCCTCCTATTACAATAAAAAAGACATAAATACAACATGAATAGATATTAAAGCACTAAATAAATATGTTTGGGTCCAATGCTACTTTTTTTTTTCCCCGAGGTCCAATGCTACTAAAACAAATAGTATTTAAGATATAAGTAAACAGAACTATCTAATAGCTGCTTATTTTATACATTGTAAATGTTTATAATAGTATAGAAAAATTATACCAAATTTAGAAAGAATAAGAGAAAAAAATTCATCCATGAAAACCTCACTTAAGCACAGCTATTATCATTCTGTTTAATTTTCTTCATTCAGGCTGCTTCTTAATGTAATCAATTCATCGAGCTCGTACTGTACACCTAGCACTATAAACATTTATAAGTAAAGTAAATTTCCAATCAACCCAGGAAGAAAGGCTTTACATCATAAGAAATAACAGTATGAAATATAAGTTTATCTGCTAGGCTGTGTTATATAATACATATAAAGTATTATAAAAAAGGATTTAGAAAATGAGAAAATGATAAGAGCTGTGATAAAGGTGAAAGGCTTCGTAGAAAAGTTAAGACAAGAAAAATGGGTAGAATTTATAAACCAAGTTAAGAGTATTAGAATATTCTGTGATGAGGAATGATCTGAGTGAACTCACAGAGGTCAGACAGGACTTCTGCATTCATGAGGCAAGAAAGAAAGTTCTGCCCAGCTGTGAAGAGCACATGGGACCTGGCTGTGGAAGCCTGAAAGCCAGGCAATGGAACATACGCGCATTTTGTGGATGCTCAAGCCCCCTTCAATCTTCCATAGGCATTAAAATCTAACTAATACTTTTATACACACATATCTTCTGTGAAAATTCCCCATGTGACTAGTTTTGACACTGATGTCCATTCTCTGACCCAACTGACATTTCTGGCAATTTCAGAAGCTTAAGAAACAGTAAATACTAAAGGTAAAAATTTTATATGATCTCTAGAAATCTATCACTAAAAACTGAAAGCCGTGAAGTGAAAAAAACAAATCCTTTGAGTGATATGAGGGCAATTCATGATGGACCAACCACCAAAAATCTTTTTATTAGGCTAAACTTATAAATTAATGACATTCAACCAGTCTGTGTAATATGAATACATGTAATTTCAAATGGTTCAACTTAATAGATAATCAATAGTGACTTCAACTACTTATGGTTTTTGTTCAAGTTTTTTGTTTTTGTTTTAAATGGATTGCACCCATGGTTTTCAAGCTGAATCCCTGAAATGATTTTGGTTTGAAAGTTTTTCTCTATTATTAAAAAAGGTGAAAATTATTGGTTGATATAGTTAATAGTCAATAGAGAAAGTCAAGAAGTATGGCTAAGGAAAATTTCATTTGTTAGTCAAAACCTGCTAAGTTTTACGCCTGCATTAAACTAAATGTGCAAAAAAGGTTCATATCTGTACTGCAGCGTCCTGACTCACTGTGCATTTGTCTTCAGAGGACAGTTCTAACATACAGAACTACATTTAACCTCATGTCCTCAGCCTTCATTAAGGAACAATAAAATAATTACTAGAGTAAAAGAAAAAGCCAAGAGAAAAAAGATCTTCAAGGTAGATATGGCTGGGGTGCTTTGGTGGCTCAGTCAGTTAAGCAACTGACTCTTGGTTTCAGTTCAGGTCATGATCTCAGGGTCCTGAGATCAAGCCCAGAGACTGGCTCCATGCTCAGCAGGGAGTCTGCTCAAGGACTCTCTGCCCCTACCCTTGCACATGTGCACACACACCCACACCCTCTAAATAAATAAATAAAATATGTTTTTTAAAAAGTAGATATGGGGGCGCCTGGGGGTTCAGTGGGTTGAGTCTCTGCCTTCGGCTACCATGGTCTCAAGATCCTGGGATCAAGTCCCGCACTGGGTTCTCTCCTCAGCAGGCAACCTGCTTCCCCCTCTCCTTCTGCCGGCCTCACTGCCCACTTGTGATCTCTGTCTGTCCAATAAATAAATAAAATCTTTAAAAAAAAAAAAAAAAGTAGATATGGCAATGGAATACCATGCAGCCGTTAAAAGAAATGAAATCTTGCCATTTGCAACAACGTGGATCGAACTAGAGAGTATTATGCTTAGCGAAATCAGTCAATCAGAGAAAGACAATTATCATATGATCTTCCTGATATGAGGAAGTTAAGAGGCAACGTGGGGGATTTGGGGGTAGGAAAAGAATACATGAAACAAGATGGGATCACGAGGGAGAAAAACCATAAGAGACTCTTAATCTCACAAAACAAACTGAGGGGTGCTGGGGGTAAGGGGGTAGGGAGAGGGTAGTGCGGTTATGGACATTGAGGAAGGTAATGTGCTATGGTGAGTGCTGTGAAGTGTGTAAACCCGGCGATTCACAGAACTGTACCCCTGGGGCTAATAATACATTACATGTTAATAAAAAAATTTTTTTTAAAAGTAGATATGTCCAACAGAATGAAATGCTGCACATAGATAAGTATCATAAAGATGAAAATATGTCAATGATAAAAATTACAGAATAATATCCACATAGCAACAGTGTGGGCAAAAAGGTATTTTCTTACACTGGTGGGAGAAACAGAAATTGAAATACTCTTAGAGGGTAATCTGACAAAACCTAACATAAATTTAAATGTAAATTCTCTTTAACAGCTCCACT
Organism: Neogale vison; assembly: GCF_020171115.1. Lineage (NCBI taxonomy): Eukaryota > Metazoa > Chordata > Mammalia > Carnivora > Mustelidae > Neogale > Neogale vison. The sequence continues at coordinate 75,073,695 of NC_058093.1, forward strand.
TACATAGGAATCTATACTGCTGAACTTGTACAAAGTGCATGAACGATGAATAAGAACGTTTCCTGTAACACCATTAATATCAGAAAAGAATGGAAAAAACATCAGCATCAACTGGTAAGGAAAGAAGTTGTTCTTTAAAAAAGGAAATACAGGGACGCCTGGGTGGCTCTGTCCGTAAGCATCTGCCTTCAGCTCAAGTCAAGATCCCAGGGTAGTTGGATTGAGCCCTGCATCTGGCTCCCTGCTCAGCAAGCTCCCTTCTCCCTCTCTCACTCCCCCTGCTTTTGTTCCCTCTCTCACTGTGACCCTGTCAAATAATAAATAAAATCTTACCAAAAAAAAGAAAGAAAGAAAAAAGAAAATACATTAAATAAGGAAACAAGAATTCTAGTGGAATTCAATATCTTATTTTGTCCTTTATAATCTGCACTAGAAAAACATAGCAATTCAGAGATACAATATAATTTTTAAAAAAGATTGTTGGTAGCATAATGATTAAGACAATTATGATAGGATCCAAAGTAAAAAAGAAATAAAAAGCAAGATTAAAAAAAATCCAAGTAACTCTAAACAGGTAGGCCATATTACCTATTCCTAAGCATATGCAAATGATATCATTTACTCAATGATCCTTAATTCCAGATAATCACTATACCTGAAGTACCCTGCAACTAATAAAGTATCTTTCAGCTTCTCTCTGATTCTTGGCTAATACACACTTTAGGTTAATAGCCAGAGAAAAATTCAAGCCTGTATAAACCAATTCAAAGAGTAAAAAATGAAAACCATGTAACTGGTATTTCCTAACTACTCCTACTGCACTGAAACTATCTCACAGGAAGATGGAAGACAAAAGCTATGATGCAGGATAGCATAAAAACTAATTCTATATTTCAAAAACAATTACTTAGGTGCTGGTTAGTCAATTATTCTTGGCCCGTATTATTTCATTTTTATATAAAAAGATATGACATCTACCTTGCAGAGGTCATTTTAATCAATTATAGAGTAAATATTGTACTGCCAAGTACCAACAGTGACAGAGGTGGCTCGCACACAGCTATCCACTCTGATTAACAGAGGTCTCAGAAATATCTCTGAAATGAAACCTTCACAGAAAAATGCATTTCTGTTGAACTTACCAAAGGAAAAAGTTTAAACAAATTTATATATCAAACACTTCCAGTTTTAAGAAGAAAGCATACCTGAAAGGAACGCAAGTTTTTTCTTCAGAATGGGTAGTATTACTGAGGCCTCCATTTTATTCCAGTAAATGTCCTCTCTTCTGAAAACAAAGAAAGGTAAATGTTAACTACAAGAAAGTAACTATTCTGTGAAATACATACTTATGATGGCTTATCCCAGGGAGTCTCAATTTCAGCATTACTAACATTTTGAGTCAGACTTTTTTTTGGTAAGAATTGTTCTGGGCATTGTGTTTAACAGCATCCCTGGCCTCTACTCATTAGAATACAAACAACACTCCCTCTTCCAGGCTGTGACAACCAAAATGTCTCTATAGACATTGCCAAATACTCTGGTAGGCAAAAATCACAGCCAGTTGAGAATCACTGGCTTAACTCTTTTTGTTATTGTTTTTTTTTTTTTGTTTTTTAAGCAGGCTCCATACCCAACATGGGGCTCTAACTCAGGACCCTGGGATCAAAAGGCACATGCTCTACCGACCAGCAAGGTGCCCCAATGACTTAACTCTTCTCCAGAGCAGTACTCTTGGGGTAGAATAGTAGTAATTCAATAATTCTTGTTGAATAAAGGAATGAATCAATTAATCAAAGAGGCAATCTTTTCTCTATTGCTCTCCTCCTTAATTATACAGCTTAATTCCAAATATCTGACTCTTTCCATTGCACTATTAAATAGCTATTCCTAATTTCTCATATTTTTGCTTCTCCATATCACTTCTTATCCTCATGTTTACCTCAAGATATTTCCTAATGTACTGTTTCAACTTTTGTCGCCACTACTAATTATCTCCGTCTCTCCACAACATGAATTTTTTTTTTTAAATCTCCAGGGAAAGATCTGATTAACCCAGCTGATCTCCTCCTATCAAGCTATAATTCACTGTTCTTGGTTTCGTTTTCTAGTATTCACTTGGCCACAGTGAGGGGTTATGCCTAAATACAAAATGGGACTATCCACACAGCAAGGCCTAAGGACAAGACAGTTTCCCTTGAAAGGGAGCTTTAACAGCGTAGGCATCTGGAGACTTGGCCAGCCCCATATACTATTAAAATAGGATTTTGAAGAGAGCAGGACATTTAAACCAAAGCAAAAAAAAAAATCAAAGTTTCAATTATTATTACCCACCTATACTTAACTACACATTTGAGATGTATTCTCCAGCACATTTTATTCTTCCTTCCCCATCCCACCTCACACCCACCCACCATCACAATATAGTGACAGCTCCCTGCATTACTCCATGAATTTGCTTTGTATTTAGTGAATTTTAACAGCCTCCTTTTTTAAAATTGAGATATAACTGACATATAACACTATATTAGTTTCAAGTGGACATAATAATTCACTATTTACATATATTGCAAAGTTATCACAATAAGTCTAGTTAACATCAGTCACCATACATAGTTTCAAAATTTTTTTTCTTATGACAACTTTTAAGACCTATTCTCTTAACAATTTCAAATATGCAGTATAGTATTATAAACCATAGTCACCACAAAGCACACTCTCTTGAAAATAATTTTCGAGCAGAGTAGAAAATGTGACTCCACATGAAAATATATTACTTACTCAGCAAAAATTTGCATGAACTTATCCCATTACAGATACTGTGTTATTAGCTGGAGCTAAAAACTCAAGTCATAGCCCTACCCTAGAAAAAAAAAAGTCTTTTAAGGAAAAAAAACCTCAGATATTAACAAAAAAAGATGTGATCCTAATATTTGTCAAATAATCACTAATTAAACCAGATTACTTAAAGAAATATATTACTTTACAGCTTCTATATATACAACTAAAAAAAAATCACCATTATTTGTACCTATCTACAAAGAAAAAAATCGCTATCAAACTAAATAGGATATATTTTTCTCAAGTTTTATTCTTGAATATTCGTTTGCAATTTGTTCATTTTTGTTCTACATTGGCCGCTGCAGACATACAACTAGTAGGAAATGTGATGGAAAAGCTCACATTATACATTTTAAATCTAAAACCAGTAGCAGGAGCACCTGGGTGATTCAGTCGGTTGAGCATCTGCCTTTCGCTCAAGTCATGATCCCACGGTCCTGGGATCAAGCCCCACATCAGGGTCCCTGCTCAATGGAAAGCCTGCTTTTCCCTCTCCCTTTACCCATCTCCCAACTTGTGCTCTCTCACTCTTTCTCAAATAAAAATTAAATTAAATAAAACCAGTAGTTCATACTTGCAGGTCAATACTCTAACCTGAGGAGTCAGTTACCCAGCTCTACAAAAACCAGAGAGCTCAGATTCTTATCTATGGTCCCCTCTCTTGTGACCACCTTATCAGAGACCAGATTTGAAAATGAGATAATGTGGGGGTTCAGAGTGAGTTATTTGCCCCCAGACATGTCACTGGGACATTCAGATATTTTTGAGTTAAAAACAAAAATAATCAAGGCCCAAAAGACATAATTAGAAACTCTGACCTTCCCCCTAACTGCCTAAGTGAACTCAAATAAAGGACTTGCTCCAGGGAGAGCTATCAATCACTGTAGAACAACCGCATTAAAATATGAACTCAGGGCAGTAGACCTTGAGGAACTTAAGAATTTTGATCTTTGATTAAGTTCTCTCTATAGCTTATTGTTCCTACTGTTGCTATAGGGCCTAACATTTGTTTACCAAACATTTACTCTTTTTCATCTTTCTGTGAATTGTTTTCCTACCCCTTTCTCCTAAGTTCAGGATGACATATATATCTCATTTTGCCTGGCTGTCTTTAGAATCTCAGAATTATGTGGATTCCCTATAGGTAATTAATTTGATTTTCTTCTGTCAATCTGTCTCATGTGAATTTAATTCTCAGACCAGTTCCAGGGCGCCTGTGTGGCTCAGTCAGTTAAACATCTGACTTTGGTTCAAGTCATGATACCAGGGTCTGGGATCAAGACCCACCTGGGGCTCCCTGCTCAGAAGGGAGCCTGCTCCTCCCTTTTTCTCTGCCACTCCCCCTGCTTGTGCTCTCTTTCTCTCAAATAAATAAATACAATCTTAAAAAAAAAAACTTAGAGCAGAAGAACCTTCAGAGGCAGAGAAAAATTTTTCTTCCCCAACAATAATCAAAGTGATAATGAAAATTAATATTCACCTAATATTTACATAAACCATGCATTGTTCTAAATAATTTATTTGTATTAACTTATTTAATCCTCACAATTTTTCTATGTGGTAAGTATCATCATCCCCATTTTACAGAAGAAGTAACTGGGGCTTAGACAACTTAAACGTTGCCCAGCATCTCACAGCTAGTTAAGTGGGGAAGTTAGGATTCACACCCAGGCAATATATTCCATAATGATATTCTCACATTACATTATCAACTTACTGGTAAAATAGCTCTGAAAATATCCAGTGACATTTGGCCAAATGAGAAAGATGGAGCTCTAGACTATATACAAAATTAATACACACACACATATGTGTATCATATATATACAGGATACATACATATGTGCCGTCTTAATTCATGCTAGGTGCTGTAACTTTTGCCTACCAATCAACAGTGCAAATGCCAAGTGATACAAGAATTGTTACAAAAAGTTTTGACCCAAGAGAATAAGTTGGAAACAAGAGAACTACTGCTCTAGGTAGTCAGTGGGATGCAGCCACCAAGTAATTTCAACCTTGAAGAGGTAATACAGATGCAGGAACAACTTAGTCATAGAAACAGAACGGGCTTTTCCTTTGGCATAAGCACAAACCAATTCTCAACTGTCTTTGGTTCCTTCCTATTTTCTGAGTCTATTTCTCCATGATTCTTATCAAGTCTGTGTGTTATATAACATCCTTCCAATAAATCCCTTTTCTGCTTAAGTTAGCTATTATACCTTTCTCATTTAGTCAATAGAGAAACTTGCTTGGTATAGGAAACAAAACTGGAATTCAAAGTTTAGTAGTATCTGCCATCATTTAATGCTTTTTTAAAAATCTTTTGCCATTTATTCTGACTGAAAATGTCCATCAACACTAAGGTTTAAACCATTGCCACAATAAAACCTAATTAACCAGTACCCAAGAGAAAAGAATATATGGAATTCCTAGGATCCCAAGAGGCATAAGAAATGATAACTGCAGCTGACCTTTAAAGTAGTATCCGTGTTATCCAAGCTTTGCAAGTCAGGTTATTGATTGTATGCAGACAAGGCCAAATTTTTCACCATTGTATTATTCTCCATATACTTAAAGTGAAAAAGACAGATGGTCTTAGTCTCCAGTCTAGATTTACCTTGACACACTACGATATCCAGAAGCAATCTTATTTTTTGTCACTGTCTCCTGAGAGATGGATGTTTTATCCAAACTTTCCATTACTTTGTAGAATCATCCCATTTTGACAAAATACAAAGAATTTTTTTTTTTTCTAAGAACATGTTGATAGTGATGAAAAAGTAGCTTAATGAGAAATAAAGGCTTTTGGGTGTGTAGGCCACTTCAAATGACCTCATGGATAAAATGTAAAGCAGCCAAGAAATGAAAGCCGATGAAGCACCTACCCAGGTGGCTCAGGTGGTTAAGTGTCTGACTCTTGATTTCGGGTCAGGCCATGATCTCAGGGTCTTGAGATCAAGCCCCACCCTGGGCTCCACACTGGGTGTGGAGTCTGCTTAAGATTCTCTCTTACTGCTAACAGACACATGAAAAAATGTCCCACATCACTCATCATCAGAAAAATACAAATCAAAACCACAATGAGATAGCACCTCACTCCAGTCAGAATGGCTAAAATTAATAAGTCAGGAAACAACAAATGTTGGCAAGTATGGGGAATAAAGGGAACCCTTTTACAGACCTGGTACAGCCAACTGGTACAGCCACTCTGGAAAACAGTATGGAGGTTCTTCTAAAAGTTAAAAATAGGGGCGCCTGGGTGGCTCAGTGGGTTAAGCCGCTGCCTTCGGCTCAGGTCATGATCTCAGGGTCCTGGGATCGAGCCCCACATCGGGCTCTCTGCTCAGCGGGGAGCCTGCTTCCCCCCGTCTCTCTGCCTGCCTCTGCCTACTTGTGATCTCTCTCTCTCTCTGTGTCAAATAAATAAATAAAATCTTTAAAAAAAAAAAAAAAGTTAAAAATAGAACTACCCTATGACCTAGCAATTGAGCTACTAGGTATTTATCCAAAGGGTACAAACATAGTGATTCTAAGGGGCATGTGCACCCCAATGTTTATAGCAGTAATGTCCACAACAGCCAAACTATGGAAAGAGCCCAGATGTCCTTCAACACGTGAATGGATAAAGATGTGTTATCTATCTATCTACCTAGATATGCAATGGAATATTACTCAGCCATCAAAAAGAATAAAATCTTGCCATTTGCAATGACATGGATAGAACTAGAAGGTATTATATTAAGTGAAATAAGTCAGTCAGAAAATGACAAATACCATATGATTTCACTCATGTGTGGAACTTACAACAAAACAGATCAACGTAGGGGAAGGGGAGGAAAAATAAAATAAAATAAAAACAGAGAGGGAGGAAAACCACAAGAAACTCTTAACTGCAGTTAACAAACTGAGGGTTGCTGGAGGAAAGGTGGATGGAGGGGATGGGGTAATTAGATGATGTGCATTAATGAAGGACTTGATATGGTGAGCACTGGGTGTTGTATGCAACTGATGAATCACTAATACCCCTGAAACAAATAATACAGTATACCTTACCTAAATTGAATTTAAATAAAACAATTTTTAAAAAGATTCTCTCACTCCCTCTCCCTCTACCCCTCCTACCACTTCCACTCACTCTCTCTCTCTCAAAAAAAAAAAAAACTTTAAAAAATAGAAAAATTTTAAAAAAAGAAAGCTGTGATGTTTATCCTTCTAGAATCTGCTTCCCACAAATTTTTCATTGTACCCATCACAAAGGAGATGGGTAATAAAAATAATTACTGTACCACTAGTTCCAATTAAATAGTTTTTCAAAAGTTACTTGTTTTAGATTTTTCAACTCATTAGCACAGTCATTTAAAAAAAAAACTGCCTATTTCTGGTTATCATCTATCTCACAAAATAGTTAAAGTGCAAAACACAAAAAACAAAGGAAAATCTTGCAAAATACAATCACCCAATACCATCACCACAATAAAATGTTATATAACACAAAGGTATCTGTTCATGCTCTTCTCCAATAAGATAGATACAGACCATTATTTTTCACAACTTTAATATATTTATTAATATATTATATATAATATATATAGTTAATATATTAACTCAGATATATATACCTGAGTGGATCATATTCTCAAACAAGAAAAGAAGCAACCATTCTCTTCTCTGTCTCTATGAGTTTCACTACTCTAAGCACATCATATGAGTGGGAAAATAAATAAATAAAGCAAGCAAATTAAACAGAGCCCTTTACAATTAGAGATGATGAATTCTGAGAATTAGATATGTAAAGGAGGCTAAGTTTCAACTATTATTTGCATCCATCTTCTACTCTGAACATCTCTCCCAAGATCTTGGAGCATTAAAAGAGGAAAATTGGGACAGCCAAATAGGTAAATTGGTATGTGTCTCCCCAAGGCGAGAGATCTTCTCTGATTTATCTTTGTATTTACTCATTCATTCATTCTTCATTTAACAAAACTATAATGAGCACCTAATAGATCTAGGCAACACTAGGTGATAGACCTGGCATTCAAAAAATATCTAATAAATGAATGTATAAATAAATGAACAAATAAAGAAATATATAAAACAAACACCCTACAAATCTTAACATCACCCCAAGTGTGGAGCAATCATCGGATCATATGTGCATGCTTTTCCTTCAAAGAAGCTCTTCCCAGTTTCTCTCTACTGGGACAGTCTCTCACAGATCCAGGAGGCATATAAACTAAACTGCTAGATGCTGGAGAAATGCAGGTCCATGATGGTAGTTAGAGGGACAACAATGATGCTACCAATGGGCAGCCATTAGAGGGCAGCAGAGGATGTGCTGAGTGTCAGGGAAAGAGACTTGCACGCCTTTTAATCAAGACTGGGCAAATTACACTTCATAACAAATTGTAATTGATGATATGAGTGGGTGTACTGGAACTCCTCTCTCAATAAATATAAATCAACCAGTTTATTTGGAAAATTTAGTTAGATTCTTCAAAGAGCTTTAACAACCAGTGAAAACCCATTAGGATAGCCTAAGGCTAACTAAATCATCTCTAATAAGTCTACATCATGTAGACACATAATGGCGATGAACAAAATCAGAATGCTGGCTCCTTAGCCTACATTTCCAGAAGAAATACTACAGCTGTCCTTAAATTCAAATTAGAAATACCTTCAACTGTTGTTATGACATAAGAGCAATCTTGGGGATGAAAATAAGCAAGCACACATATAGATACTAGATATATCACTCTACATATCCATATATGAAATTATACAGAAATAAACTTATCCAGATTTACAATAATACAACAGTGAAGCAGATCAAGAGTTAAAAATTTATGTAATTTTTCATTATGCCAGTATGATTATTAATCTGGTTTTGCGATAGTATTGACAAAAGAACAACACTTTTTAATAGATTTTAAATAAAAGTGATTAAATAATAATCATTAATTTTATTATATGTATGCTATGTAATATATATTAATTATATTATTACCATAATTAATATAAATATTATTTTATTAATAACAATAAACTTGCACCATAATATACATCTAGCCAAAACTATAATTTCTATAATAAAACTGCATCAGGACCTAGTTTATTCAGTAAGGGAGGAAAAAAGGAAGAAAGGTTAGAAAGAGAAATATTTTGAGTTTGCTATGAAAATATCAGAAGGTCAAGAAACATAGGGAAGTCAGTTCCTTAAAGATTTCTCCACAACTCTAGCTATTCTATCAAACCCTTAGCAGCTGCAAACCTCCATTTTTTGAAAGTCCAACTTTAAAAATTCCTCAACTGCATAAATTTTTCAAATCTTTGGTTCCTCTTGTCTGTGTAGTGATACACTCAGGAGTCTGGCTGCTTCTTCACCGAAAGTGAGGTGAAGGAAAAGGGAATATTGTTTTAGTGAAATGAATCAGGATTGAAGAATCCCAGGAAGGTAGTTATTTCTGGCCTCCCCAGCTATAGAGTAGCCCATGGCTAAAGCCTCTTTATATGTTTCCAAAGATCTCAGATTAGCTCTTTACCAGCACAGTTTCTGCATCTCAGTCTTCCTGAACTCCAAGAAGCCTGGACCACTTCCTTCACCAGGGCAATGAATACGTCCATCGAGTTCACCTGCTGGGTAGGTCTCCCTCCATCACCAAAGCAAAAAGCACATCCAGCCATAATAACTTCACAAACTCTCATTTCTAGATTTCAAACCCTCTTTACCTGCTACAGGTATCTCTTGCCTTTCTCTTCATCTCAGAATTTCTTTGGGTAATCACCAAACTTCTTCTCTCTTAACCTTTACCCTAGAAAAAAAGTGGTTTTCCTCTATCCTTGGCAATGACATACATGCCTTTCATGGAGATGATCTCAGACAAAATCCAATATCCCAGATATTAACAGTCTAATGAATCTGAACAAAGGTTCACATGTATCATCAGATTCCTAATTCCAAAGAATGGGCATAAAAATTAATTTTAGAATCCAATCATTTATCTGTTGGATACCATACATTCACAAGAGAACTTTTGTTCAACTGAAATATACATAAAACATGAACTGAGATTTTGGCACTACCACATTCTGTTGTTTATATGATGTCAATTTAAGACACATACCAAACACCACACTGGGAAAAAAGTAAAAAAAATACTAAAAAAATGTTTAAAAGTATTTAAGTTAACTAATACAATGGAAAACTACTCAAAAATGGAATTACAGTATTACCTGGCAGAAAGAAGCCAGTGGAACATGTGAAAGAGTTGTTTTCCATCATACTAAACATCTCATTTAAAAAAACAATGTATAATGTAACGTATTTTTTTTTAAGTAAAACTACAAAACTACAAATGCAATACTGAACATACTGCAAACCCCTTAACTTGTCCACTAACTGAAATATCACTTCACCATCAATGGAACAAAGTAATATAAGACACATGAAAAAAACTATTTATAAAATGATCACCTCTTTTATATCTCATTAGGACTATTAATACTAGCTACCTTTTCCCAAGCAAAGACTTCCCCCACTGAAAACTTCTCTGCCATGGGATTCTGTTCCAAAGAGCTATTCTTTCCAGAAGGCAGTTTAGTGCAATGGTAAAGATCATGGTCTTAGGGACAAGGTGTGACTTCAAAGCAGCCATTTACGAAATAGGGGACTTAGGCGATTACTTCAATTTCTCTTATAAGCATACAATGAACTAACTCACAGGACTGAGGATTAGGTGAGCTAAAAAAAATAGCATTTAATATCTCCAGGATGGTAGGCACTCAATAAATCTATCAGCAGGTAAATTTTCCTTCCTCCACTAATTACTGACTTACTACCACTGATTCATCACAGGCCATAGCCAAAGCATTCCCTCCCAAGGCTAAAATGGCCATATCTTTAAGTAACTCAATACATCCTGTTACTTTTTTTTTATGTTCAAGATTATTATTTCATCCTCACAACAACATACTACTTTGTTTGCATGTCTATTTTTTTGATAAGTGAGGTACAGGGAATTTCCCCAAGATCATACAAAAATTAACAGATTTATAAATCACAGAATCACAGACAGCATCCACTCCAACTTTTTCATTTTATTGATGAGGAAATTGTCTTAGTCTGCCTGAGATGCTAAAACAAAAATACCAGACTGAGTGGCTTATCAACAACAGAAATTTTATTTCTCACAGTTCTGGTTAAGCTGCTATAACAAAATACCATAGAGTGGGTATCTTACAAATAACAGATATTTATTTCTTACATTTCTGGAAGCTGAGAAGCCCAAGATCAATACACAGGTGTGTAGTGAAGACCCACTTCCTGACCCACAAGAGGACCATCCTCTATGTGTGTCCTCGCACGTAAGAAGGGCAAGGGAGCATTCTGGGGTCTTGTTTATAAGAGCACTAGTCACCTCCCAAGGCCCACCTCCAAATATCATCACATCGGGGATTAGCTTTCAACATATAAATTTTGGGGGGACACAAATATCCAATCTAGAGAATCATCATGTTTTAAAACAAATCAAGACTGCTTTTGAGAAAAGTATAAAATGTGCCTTTGAACTAAAATAATACTAAGACTATTCTGTAGGCCCTAAATATCAAAGGCTTAAAATTGAATGCACCTAAAAGGTAGAATCTTTAATTACTTAACCTGTGTATTTCCTTATACCTCCAATTAAAAAGTAACAATGAATAACATTACTAGAATGTTTTACAAAACAGTATCCTAATCACTTTGCAACACTGCTTCATTTAAAACTCACAACAATCCTTTTAGAAGTAGTGTTGTCAGTATTTAACAGCTGAGGAAACTAGGCTTAGTGAAATAAAGAAAAGTTCCCCTGCCCAACGTCATGTAGCTCACAAACAGCAGAACTAGCATTTAAACCTAAGATTGGGTCCAAGGCCTAAGAACATTATTTCTCATGCTCTTGTTTAATATAGTAACCTTTATTATAATGTGAATAAAGGTCTTTAATAGCTCTTGAACAGAACTGCTCATGTTTAAAATATAATGACATGAAGGTTATATTTGTTAAGAGCCTCTTATCTTCTAATAACATACTTCGATATCTGCAAATGGAATATGTCTGGGATTTATGTCAATAATTGGAGAGGAATACGTGGAATAAAATTGGCCATGTGTTGATAACTGTCAAAAGCAAAAGATATGTAAACAGTGGTTCATTTTATTATTCTTTCCGTTTTTGTATGTTTGAAAATGCCTATGATAAAATTAAAAAGACTCATCCTTAAACACACCAATACTGTAAAAGAGGAAGCTACAATTCTTAAAATTTTTTTTGCATTTAGCAATATTTTATTTCAAAATCAAGAAAACACAGGAAGTAGACTACACATAATTTTAAAATATTCACATATTCACCATCATATTCTAAAACCCCTTATGGAGAAAGATCTGAATATTTGATCCTCATGTAAAACTGCTGAGGAGGAGACCAATTCTGTCAGAGGCAGAAACCAGAAGATAAAGAGAAGCAGGCAGGCAGGGTGGATCCTTGTTTCTGCTGTTCTGTTGGCACTAGAGAACTTGATTTCTAGTCTCTTCAGGTCATTCTTTGTGACTGGGGTCATTTCCTCAGCAGTCTCTCCCTCCCTCTACCACTATCACCATACCATACTCTTTTTTAAGTGAATAAATTACTAAGAAAAGCATATGTCCACAACAGGCATTCACTGTAATGTGTGAAGAGTAGAGGCTGGTCCAAGACAGGCAGATCTCTTAGGTGAAGAATGAGTATCATATTGTTTAATCCTAAAACAGTCCAAAGGTTTTGCATGCAACACATTTCAAGAGGTGAGAGCACAGTTCCAAATTTAGTATCAATTTATTTTAGATACATAGTCAACAGAACCAAAAAGATTATTTCTGAAATCTAAAGTAGGTGATGGAGTTCAATTTGTTTGAATATGTGTATTTGCCTAGGACAACACTCGGCACATGACCAGTGCTGAATTAACTCCCTTCTCATGATCCCACCATGGCTTTCTCATTTAGGAGCCACTGGGCAGAATAATTAGGAAACAGGAGAAAAAGAGTAAGAGAAAACAAGCGTAGGTAATTTTAAACTTGACAAAGCACTATGAATAGAGCATGCATTTACTTTGAGCAGAATATTAAATTACATAGTTCAGGAACCTTTACTGAAACATCTTGGGACCTGGCGCATCAGGATCATGAATGGAGAGAGGCACTTTATAAAGCCTTCTTTATGCTGTAACCCATTCTAACTTCTGGCTTTTAGAACTGGCTTATTTAACTTTTTACTACCTTTAGAGCCTAAGTGAGTTTTCATTATCTATATTTCAACGCTTGGGAAAAAAATCACTAAATATAATGAATATTTTTCCATTTTCTGAATTATATTTTCAATTTTACTGTAATATTCACCATCATCCCCTCCTCCAACTAACTCATTTTCTCACTTTAGTATCTATAAATACTTCCCAGCTTCTATTTCTTTCTTGCAATATTTAGATGGCTCCCAATTCTAGCACCCACATCTCACTGGGGAGATTACCTGATCTGTAAAATTCACAAAAGAAACATAGAGGCAACTCTGGGATTCCTCTAGACAGTCAAAAAGAAGTTTTTTGCTAGCAAAAAAAAAAAAAATTTCCTTCCTTCCTTCCTTTGTTTCTTTTTAAGATTTCATTTATTTAGAAAGAGAGAATGCATAAGCAGGCACGAAGAGCAGAGGGCAAAGAATCTCAGTCTCCACAATAAGTGCAGAGCCCTATGTGGGGCTCAATCCCACAGACGGAGCTGAAACCAAAAGTCGGACACTTTTTAACCAACTAAGTCACCCAGGTGCCCCTTCACTAGCAAATATTTCTAATAATCGAGGCAATGTAATTTCTGCCATCACCCAATATTATACTCTAGATGTGAGATTGTGACAACAGCAATTAAACAAATCAAAATATTTTTAAAAGAGAAGAAATGGGGACTGCTTAAAAAAATGACTGAAGTTTAAAAGGGCCTTCTTGATGTGACCAGTGCTTCTAGTACAAAGCATACCACTTAGGTAGGAGGCACAAAGCAGCACTTCTCACTTTTAATGACTTCAATACTGTTTATGGAACTCCTGAAAACAAGCAGAGGCAGCAGGGGGTCATGATTAAGAGGAAAGTCAGACTGACAAGGGGTCAAATCCTGACTCTGTCCCTTATTAGCTGTGACAAATTGCTTTACATCTCACCCTGGTTTTCAGTACCTCAAGAAGGCCCAGCTGCAGTTCTCTGTCTGTCGAATGGGTGATATGCCAGAATTGTCTTTTTAAATCCCCCTTTTAACTTAAGCTCATTATACCAGCTTGAACGCTTAAAATTAAACGGACCATACCTATCACCCGTCCAGAGTCCTTTCCTAGGACTGATTCTTACACCTCCCAGCAATCTATTATGAATCTACCACTGAGGCCAACTGAGAGACTCAATCCTTTCCCCTACAAGAAGAAATAAAGATGTCTAACAAACTATATTTTGCTACAGTGACAGAGAGGGTACTCTTGATTTAGTATTCTAAGACCTCCCCTCCCCCGCCAAAAACATCAGCCTTGCTCACAGAAATGCAGAGGAATAAGCAATCTTAATCTATATAATACTACTATAAAAAATGAAGTCAGAAAAATTACGCTGATGAAACGTATCTCCCAAACAACAATGAAGCAGAAACTTTAATAAACATCCCAAATTGAATTATATCTCTTTAAATGGGCATTTGGAATATGAAAAAAACACTCTGAATCAAAAATTTGTAAAAACCTAAAAATGACAAAAGCAAAAAGATATAAAAAAAAGAGATGACTAATCTCAGTTAAGAAATAAAAGAAAAAGGGGTGCCTGGGTGGCTTAATCAATTAAGCATCTACCTTCAGGTCAGGCATGATCCCAGTGTCCTGAGATGGAGCCCCACATCAGGCTCCCTATTCAGCAGGGAGTCTGCTTCTCCCTCTCCCTCTCTCCCTGCTCAGGTGCACACGCTTTCTTTCTCTCTCTCTTTCTCTCTCCCCCCTTCTCAAACAAATAAAACCTTAAAAAAATAAAAAGAAAATCACATCAGGATTGAAGACAAAATTATATGCTGCTTCACAATAAATTCAAGTAAGAATTTAATAAAACACACTGAAGAAAACAGTAAAAGAAAGAAGAGAATGAAAATGAGATAATAAAGTAAAAATAGAAAGTTTTTGATATGGAAGAGAGACAAAGAAGATATAATTATGTGTAAGTGAAGCCCCTAAAGAAAAGCAAAACACTGGAATGGAACTAATATTTAAAACTATAATCCAGGGACGCCTGGGTGGTTCAGTGGGTTAAGCCTCTGCCTTTGGCTCAGGTCATGATCTCAGGGTCCTGGGATCAAGCCCCGTGTCGGGCTCTCTGCTCAGCAGGAAACCTGCTTCCCCTTCTCTCTCTGCCTGCCTCTCTGCCTACTTCGGATTTCTGTCTGTCAAATAAATAAATAAAATCTTAAAAAAAAAAAAACTATAATCCGAAAATCTTCAGAAACAAAAGACCCACACTAGATGGCAGGGAAAACTGAACTGCTACAATAAACTAAGACAAATTCCAGTAAGACTATTAGACTTTAAAATTAAAAAAGAAAGGAAGGGGCACATGAGTGGCTCAGTCAGTTTAGCATCCAAAAGTCTTGATTTTGGCTCAGGTCATAATCTCAAGGTCCTGAAACAGAGCCCCATACTGGACTCTGCATTAAGCATGGAGCCTGCTTGAGATTCTCTCTACTTCTCTCCCTCTGCCCCTATCCCCATTCTTGTTCTCATAAGCATGCATGCTCTAAATAAATAAATCTTAAAAAAAAAAAAAAAAGGAAAAATAACTAAGACCAGGTATTCCAAGCAAAGAGATGAAATAACTTAAAAGAACAAGAAAATTAAGACTGGTAGGGGCCCAGGTGTGGTTCAGTTGATTAAGCACCTGACTCTTGATCTGAGCCCCAGTCTTAACTCAGGGTCCTGAGTTCAAGCCCCACACTGGACTCCACACTGAGCACTGGATCCACCACACTGAGTGTGAAGTCTACATTAAAAAAAAAAAAGAAGAAGAAAAAAAAAGGAAAAGGAAAATTAAGGCTGGCAAAAGGGTTCTCATAAACAATACACACTTCAGGGGCATCTGGGTGGGTCAGTGAATTAAGCCTCTGCCTTTGGCTCGGGTCATGGTCTCGGAGTACTGGGATTGAGCCTCGCATCGGGTTCTCTGCTCGGCAGGGAGCCTGCTTCCCCCTCCCCATCTGTCTGCCTCTCTGCCAAATAAATAAATAAAATCTTTAAAAAATACACACACACACACACACACACACACACACACACTTCAAGACCACATTGTAAAAACCAAGGATTTTATTTCTGGCCAAGCTGTCTTTCTAGTAGCAAGGCTACCAAAATACTTTAAATATCCAAGAACTAGGGAAAACTGTGCCCTGATTGCTTCTTCAGAAATCTACTAGAAATTGAGCTGTATCTAACCAGTGGGTGACTAGGAAACTTAAGCAAAGAACTGATGGTGAGGGTTTAATATATTTATTTGTAAACCTAAAAGCAAAACAAAGTTTTGAAGGCAAAGTAGATAAAATGCAACTAAAAATGCAGAGAAAAAAATGTAAAATAAACTCACTGTTGAAATAAGAATCAAAACATACCATTAGGGACGCCTGGGTGGCTCAGTTGGTTGAGCAGCTGCCTTCAGCTCAGGTCATGATCCCAGCGTCCTGGGATCGAGTCCCACATCGGGCTCCTTGCTCGGCAGGGAGCCTGCTTCTCCCTCTGCCTCTGCCTGCCTCTCTGTCTGCCTGTGCTCGCTCTCTCTCCCTCTCTCTCTCACAAATTTAAAAAATAAAAAAAATAAAATTAAATTTAAAAAAATGATTTAAAAAAAAAACATACCATTAAAAACTAACAAAGAATAGCAGAAAAAAAAAAAACAAGAAAATAAGCAAAATACTTAAGTAGCTTCTGTACCAACAAAAAAAATCCATTATATCCAAAGAATTTCTTTAAATGAAAGCACATCATAAACAAAGAAAAGCATAACATAATGTAAAGTTTTTATAACATAAAATAATTTGACAATTGAGATCATATTCAAGTCATTAAAAGAAAATGATTTTTAATATGACTCATTAAAAAAGATCTCACTAATTGCTATATAAAGAGATAACTGATAACCTATAACAAAGCAAATCAGAAAGACTAAAAAAATAAAAGGATAGGAAAAGCATATCAAGCAAATAGAACTAATAAGAAACCAAGAACAGTGATCTTGATACTAAGGAATTAAAGCCAAAAAAGCAATAAATAAGACAGAGAAATTCTGTTAAAATCCACAATATCCAATGAAGATGCATAACAAGTAAGAATATGTATGCATCAAAAAACAACTTCCTTTACAAAGCAGAAACTACAGGCACACAAAAATACAGAAAACAACTTTAATAATACATAAAACCAACACACAGGAAGTTAACTTAGAATATAAGAATTACTGAGAATATAAACTTATATAACATAAATAAGGTACCTCTTATAGGTATATATCAAATTTTACAGCCTGATAATAAAAACTCTACCTCCTTCCAAGGAGGACATGAATACTGACTACCAAAAAAAAAAAAAAAAAAAAAAGTGGTCATATTGTAGGTCTTAGAGAAAGCAACAGTGTATTTCATGATATAAACACTGATTACAATTCTAAAAAAAACTGGACATTACTAACAAAATCAAAAACAATCACGGTATTCTACTTCAAAAATTTAGAATTTTCTACTACCAAGCAAATCTTGAATAAAATGAAAATTAGATTTTCAAAAACTAATATCAAAATGATAAATCTAATGTACTGAAAAGAGGAAAATCTGGAACTGTGAACATTTATATCAATAGTAAAAATAGTAAGCTCCTTGTTCAAAATGAACACAGTAAATCAGAGGAAAACACAAGGATGGTAATGATAAAGGAATTAATGAGGTAGAGAATTAGAAAAAAAAGTGTATCTAATTCATAAATTGAAATCCTAGGGAATTTTTAAATTAAGAAGATACACAAGGTTAATTCAGGAGAAAAAAGAGAAAGCACAAATATGCAAAATAAGAAATATATAAGGGGGAAGATATGCTTTCAAAAATATAAAAATACAAAAAAAATACATGTTACACAAGATTATTCACTACAGTACAGAGTTGGAAAATACCACTGCAAATAACCTGCATGTCCAGAAGTAATAGAGTATTTTAATAAAGAATGGGTATAGCCACACAATGAAGTACTATGCAGCTCTAAAAAAGAATGAAGAGCTCTATGAACTAACAAGTGTATCTAGTAGACTGTTAAGTGAAAAAAGTAACAAAAGTTTTTGCAGTCTGTTACTTTTTAGGTAATAAAGAGAAAAAAGAATATATACATTTATCTGTTCATTGTGCAGAGAAACAAAGGATAAATGAGAAACTAGAGTAGTTGCCTACAGAAAACAGGGGAGATTGTGTGCCAAACATAGGAGGCTGGAAAAAGAGAAGAGCTGATTCATGTAGTTCTGACTTTTGAAACCATGCTAATGTTTCACATACTAAAAAAAATATAACAAGATCAATAAAAATGAGAGAAAAAATAATACCCAAAATGAAATCAAAAAGAAAAAAAAATGTCTCTAGTAGCATTTCAAATGACAAACACTCTACACTAAATGTGGAAAAGAGGGGAAAAACTAACCCAAGCAACTTCTGAATACCGTATTTTTACTACATACCCTCAGGCTGTAAACAAAACAAAACTGTAAATACTGAACACCAGTAAATGGGTTTGTTTGGTTTTTACAACATTACGGAGTAGCAATTCTGAATTACTTTCTGTGTTTTCTAGGATTGAGCAAATAAATAAGTAATGAGAGTCAGATTTCTCACTGTCAAATGGAGTTACAAATATGGAAGCAGGGAGGGAGCCTAAATGCACCCCATAATAATGGCTGGAATACAAAACCTTAATATGTAATCACAGCTTTTAAAACATTTAGATACAGAGCTGTGTGTGTGAGTTTGTGTACATGTTCCTTAGCTCTGTCCACTGAGAGGGTTCTGATGATTAATTTTATGTGTCATTTGACTAGACCACAGAGTGCCCAGATATTTGATTAAATATTATTCTGAATGTTTCTGAAGTAACACTTCAGTCGTAAAGCAGATTGCCCTGTGTTGTGTGTGAACTTCATCCAATCCGTTGAAGGTCTAAAAATAAAACAAATAGACTGACCCTTCCCTAACAGGAGAGAATTCCCTAATAGACTGCCTTCAGACTTAATCTGCAACATCAACTCTTCCTGCCTGATGGCTTTTGAACTGGATCATTCTTCTCCCTTGGTCTCCAGAGCCTGCCATCCTATCAGCAAACTACACCTGAAGCCTCCATAGTCACAGGAGCCAATTTCTAATGATAAATCTCTTTATGCATATGTCCTACTGGTTCTGTTTCTCTGGAGAACCCTAATACAAGGGTCTAAAATCAATTAACATCTCAGTAGCAATGAGCATAGGTGCCTGGATCATGATTTCTAACTACTATTACCATTAAAAAATATATCAGGACTCCTTGAAAAAAATGGCATATTCTAAGGCCAGTGGAGAATATGGAAATTGACTCTGGAAAATCTTGTTGCTAGAATATAAAGTTACTCAAAGATTATAGGTACATGTCAGAAGAACACAGAATAATTCAGGTAAGAATTATTGTATGGTAAAACACATAGGTAAGAAAGTTATGAAAAATCAAATATTTTGAGATTCTCAAGGCATCTCCTCTAAAGATACTTATTAGTTACAAAGGGGAAAAAAAAAGTAAGTTTACAGTGGGGAAACATGGAAGACACCACCATATCCACGTGATAAGAATTTACATCACCAGTACTGGAAAAACAATAGCATGGGCCTCCAGATAAGATATACAGATACACTTCTGTAGTATTCCAGCCAAAACCATATAACCTAAACCTAATCAAGAGGAAATGTCAGACAAATCCAAATGGTGCAATATTTCTACAAAACAAGTGACATATATTTTTCAAAAACGTCCTATCGTGAAACACAAAGACCAACGAAGTGTTCTAAATGAAAGATTTTAAAGGTATGACATGAGAAAATAATACACACTCTTAGTCTGGAATCTATGCCAGGAAAAAAAAAAGTTTCTTATTTACTCAAAAGATGTTACAAAATTCAGCAAAATCTGAATAAAACCAGTACACTGTTTTATCAAAGTTAATTTTCTGACTTTGGTTATAGTACTGTGGTTATATAAGAAAATATCTTAGGGACGCCTGGGTGGCTCAGTGGGTTAAGCCGCTGCCTTCAGCTCGGGTCATGATCTCAGGGTCCTGGGATCAAGTCCCGCATTGGGCTCTCTGCTCAGCAGGGAGCCTGCTTCCCTCGCTCTCTCTCTGCCTGCCTCTCCATCTACTTGTGATTTCTCTCTGTCAAATAAATACATAAAATCTTAAAAAAAAAATATATATATATATATACATATATCTATCTCCTTGGTTTTTAGGAATGCATCCTGAAGTATTTAGGGGCGAAAGGACATAATGTCCACAACTGCTCTCAAATGGTTCAGAAAATATATATATATATTTACTGCTTTATAAAAATCACATGTGATAAAAAGTCAACATTTAGTGAATTGGGGCTAAGGAATATATAGAATTCTTTGAATTATTTTTGCAATCTTTCTGTATGTCTGAAGTTACTTCAAAATTTTAAAACTGGGTAAAATTAAGTATTTGATAATAAGGCTTTCTACATCATTCCCCCACGTGTGCACCCACACACACATTATTATAAAAACTGAAACCAAAAACCAAAGAGAGACCTTCAAGTTATTCTTTTCCTGAAACCTCTATATAAATGGCCACATAACCTGCCAGCTCTACCTTCTTCTCTTCAACAGCACTATAGCTTCAATTACTGTATAACCTCTGAAAGATTCCCTACTTCAGAATCTCGTCTTTTGCACGCTTGCAAAAGTAAACACCTCACTACTCTACTAGAAAATCCTGAACAGTCCTCCATGGTCAACTCTGGAGTCAGCCTTCAGTCTTTCCAGAACATGCCCCTGACTCTCTCTACCTAATGTTCTCATCAGCAAGAAACCAAGTCCAGTTCTCTGAACTTGCAATGCTCTTTAACTGTTTGTGTTCTAGCATGTGCAGCTCTCTCTGTTGAAACACCCTTCTCTATCTAGTCAAAGAAATTCTCATTTATTCTTTAAAACTTATCTTAGCTTCACCTTGTCTGTGAAAGCTTCCCTGACACAATATTCAATGTCAGGATAAGTAACTGTTCTCTCCCTTCCCAGTATTACTATTTTATCTTCTGACATCTCTTTTATCTTGTCACACAGCATAATTATTTCCCATTCTAAGAAGAATGGGGACTCAGTGACAGACAGGATTAAGTTATGCTCACTCACTGAATTAACTTAGAATACAATAGGTCCTCAAGTAGTGTTTATTAACATGAGTAATTACATTTACAAATACACAAATTATGAGAATACAGATTTAAAAAAAGTTAAGAAAGCCTCAATCTATATGTTGAAAAGTAAAAGTTGAGAAAATAAAAAATAATCATAAAACTAATAAATATTTCACAGGGGAGATGACATGTCCTTTGCTTGTTATTTAATATAAATTAGAACAAGCCCTAAATGCAAGGGTTTTTTGCATTTATCTCTGAAAAACAAATAATCTGATGTCATTTATTAATTTTTATTTTCTACGGTTTGATGATTAAGAACACTTTGGTTTTCATAGGCCTTTAATTTTTTTTAAGATTTTATTTATTTATTTGACAGACAGTGATCACAAGTAGGCAGAGAGGCAGGCAGAGAGAGAGAGAGGAAGGGAAGCAGCCTCCCCGCTGAGCAGAGAGCCTGATGTGGGGCTCGATCCCAAAACCCTGGGATCATGACCCAAGCTGAAGGCAGAGGCTTTAACCCACTGAGCCACTCAGGAGCCCCTTTCATAGGCCTTTAAATCATGAAATGAAACTAAAGTAAATTTATGCAAATGAAATAATAGGAAACCAAAAGGAATTTTATTTCCTAATAATTAGTACAAGAATCACTGTTTTGGCTAAAGTACTTTAAAAGCAGTTAACTCCTGATTTAAATTCAACCCTATAAAAATCTAAAAACCTTTTAATCTTGTTTTCTCTATCTAAAACTAAACTGATTATATAACCTATCACAAAGAAGTTTAAAGAAAAATACTACAATCATTACACTTGCACTACTTCATGATATACACATTATAGGGATAAATGAAACTGCTTTTTAATTTTCAGAGAGAGATGCTCAATTATCAGTGCTCAAATTATCAATAATCCATGTTAAAGCTTCCATGAAAAAAGTGCTGTCACATACAAATATGCAAAATCATAACTATAAAAATTAGCACTGCTGTTGACATCTTTGATATCTCCTTCTGGTCTTGATAAAAACCCTCCTGGTTTTTCCAATGGTCACTCTGTCTTAGCATTTTGAGGACCAGGCATGATCTGACCTTTGCTTACCTGGCCCTTCCTACATGTTTCTATCACAGCCTGTATTTCCAAGTACAAACTTTAGCATCTGTTATTAACAGTATATGTTCCAGAAGTTCAAAGACTGGACCAATTTTACTTTACTTTGACATCTATCCTTTCCCTACAAATGACAAGCGCAGCATGTGGAGCATAAAAAGAATTCAATAAATAATTTTTTTAAAAGGGGGGAGGAGCATGTGGGTAGCCAATTGGGTTAAGCCTCTGCCTTCGGCTCGGGTCATGATCTCAGAGTCCTGGGATAGAGCCCCCAGTTGGGGGCGGGGGAGGTCTCTGCTCGGCAGGGAGCCAGCTCCCCACCCCCCGCCTGCCTCTCTGCCTACTTGTGATCTCTCTCTCTCTGTGTCAAATAAAGAAATTAAATCTTTTTTTAAAAAAGAGAGAGAAATGGCTGAATTAGTTGGAAGACATTTTAAGTGGTAATTTTCATATAAATACAGTTATTCTTTAGGAATAAGGAAGGCGATTATTTTCCAGAATAAGCACGAATAATCAGACATGTGTGCCAAAGTAGGCCTTTAGACGTACCTTTAGTAGGTCTAAAGGCCTACTTTCAGTAGCAATAAAGGGTACTTCAAAATCTCCCCTCAATGTTTGTAGAACGTCTTCTACAACTGTTCACCAAAGAGAGTCCACGGGCATTGGTACCTTTATCGCTTATTAGAAGGACAGAGATACAACTCTGGCAACAAATTTTGAAATGATTTTGTAAGTATAATGACACTGATACACCCACAGGAAACTGCTGGCATACTGAAAACAAATGCCTTCTCTTGAGCTTCCCTCAAGAGTCCTATGATCATGCAGTGCCTAGGTGGCTCAATGGGTTGAGCATCCAACTCTTGATTTCAACTCAGATCATGACCTCAAGGAAGTGGGATCGAGTCCCACATCAGGGTCCACACTGAGCATGCACTATGCTTATACCTCTCTCTCTGCTTCTACTCCTGCTCATGTGCACATGTTTTCTCTCTCCAATAAGTAAATAACACCTTAAAAAAAAAAAAGTCTGATGGTCATGAATTAAATTCCTTCAAAACTTTTATATTCCATAATATACATTATTTTTTTAAAGATTTTTTATTTATTTATTTGACAGACAGAGATCCCAAGTAGGCAGAGAGGCAGGCAGAGAGAGAGAGAGAGGAGGAAGCAGGCTCCCTGCTGAGCAGAGAGCCCGATGCGGGACTCCATCCCAGGATCCTGAGATCATGACCTGAGCCGAAGGCAGTGGCTTAACCCACTGAGCCACCCAGGCGCCCCTCATAATATACATTAAATAAAACATTATATCTATAGCATACACTGTATTTAGAAAAACAAAAAATCTAACAATTGACAGTAATCTAATAACATTTTCACAATGCATTAAAATTTTCTTAATATAAACTACAACTCTTTTGAAATAGTCCCCTCACAGTCATGCCAGTTTCCATATGAAACCAGAAATTAGCAAATTACTAACTATAGAACAAAGTAGTGTCATCTTATAATTCTTTGTGTATCTTGCTTATAAAGGTCATATATAACAAAGCAAACCGAGTAAGTGTCCCAAAAATAAAGAACAAAGTAGAGCACCTAATTTCTTCTTCCTCAGAGGAAAGGCTTTGTTGTCATAAAAGTTAATTGAGTTCTTGTCTTTGATCCTATTTTTTTTCTCCAGTGTTCTCTACTAACTGACCTCTTTTCTTTCTTCCTCCTCTAACTTGTGTTTTTTTTTCCTTAGCCCTAACTGCTTTTATTATTGAAACTTAAAGTCCTGTCTACCTCTAAAGTTAAATACACTACTTAGATGACACATGTCTACCAATTTTACCATAAGACATTTAAGAGTGCCACACTTACTAATCACTGCCAATGTCTGATTGCTCTGGTAGCACATTCCTTTTTTTACAATTCGTTATTATATTTCACTGTGTATCTCAGTGCTTGGCAAAAAATAAATACTCAAAGTTAGATTATATAAAAGAATGCTACATTATCTGCAGTGTCCCTACAACTATCTTGCCAAAAAAAAAAAAAACAATAATTTTTTAGTAATTTTAAGTTATCTAAAGAAATACTTTTTTCATTAAATGCCTTCTCTTTGCAAATCAGATCATATTTCATGCAATGCTTTATACTACAATCACACAGGTGTCATTTGTAGGATGGATAATAGGGTTTTTAAAAGCCTGCTATGGTAAAAACAATGAAAGACAAAGTTCAAAACTGCACAGCTAGAAGCATTTCAGAATAGAACCTTAAAAGTAACTGAAACCACTGATACTCACTTGTATTTTTTGATAGTATCATTCTAGACCTGTGGTTCTCAATCTGGCTATACATGAGAATCACTTGGGGAACTTTTAAGAAATATCCACTCCAGGTCAACTGAATCAGAATCTCTGGGGTTTGAACCTGGACATGAGAACTGTTTCAAACCTCCCCAGGTGACTATAAAGTTCAATTAGAACTCAAAACCATTAGGACTCCATAATTATTAACTGAATAAAATATTAAGGTATCATTTAGCACAAACAACATTTTATTCTTAAAGAACTGCCATTCAACTAATTTAAGTCTTTAAATTAATCTAGCAGTATGACAACACTTAAGACAAACACAAACACTTTTGAAACACTTCCTCAACAAAAATGAGGTACTCCACTATCATTTGCTGGTGATGCAGAAATTTCAACAATTAAAACTATGATTATTATTTTAAAAGGAATATGGGGCTACTATAATACAAATATGTTATTTCAGTATTTTACAGTAATTCAAGGTTCAAATTCTCCAGAACAGTTGCTGAGATGCAATGAAATACCTAACAGCCTGCAAGTTACAGGGTGATAGGAAATGCCTTGAGATGAAGAACTGAGGCTTCTCAGGCAGAAGAATAAATTGATCAAGGCCATGTTATAAAGACAGTACAAGTGTAGAATCTGTACAGAACAGAGGCAGAAGTTCAGTGTGATGGAGTCAAACAGGAATACTCAGATATGGGAAGAAAAGCTAAGACTGTGTACAGACTGAAATGTCTCAAAATGACAGACTCATTAGTGTGTCCTACTTGGCACTAACTAAAAATGAATGACAGGGTGTTCCACTTCTGGCAAGATGGAATACTTTTCTCATTCCTCTCACTAGGTAAAACTGAACACCCTCACACATAAAACAAACCTAAGAAGTCTGTGAAAGGTGGAAAGAGGAAGGCAGACTGGCTAGGGACCTCAGGACCCAAGGAACAAGTCAGTGGTGAATTCCCTGGGTTTTCTTTTGTCTTCATGTATCTCACAGCTAGAGTTAAAATGCTGACCACCTGCTAACACCAACAGATCAAAATTAGAAAGACCCCAACAAAAGCTTGCTCTCCTTAGCCAAAAGACCAGGAAAGGGCAGTCTAGCAAGATACAAAACTTTTAGATAATGACTGTGCTATTCTAGCTAAACAATACACCAAAAAGTGACACCACTCTTATCCATGTCAGCAAAACCTGAGTGAGGAGACCAGACTTCCACCCTCAGGAGTATGTACTGAGGTGCTCTTAGACCCCCAAGCAGGATGGTGTCACGATAGCCAAGAAGGGATCCCAGACTCTCATCCGAGAATGAGCCCTCACCCTCCAGTAACTGCCATCCCTGTATGTAAGTGAAAACCACATAGAAAGCTGTTAGAATTATCTGATAAAGGTTTTAAAGCAACCATAATAAAAATATTTCAATGAGCAACTGTAAACATACTTGAAACAAAAAAAAAACTAGCCTCAACAAACAAAATCTCAGCAAAGAAATAAATAGAAGATAAAAGTTCCCAGATGGGAACTTGAACTAAAAGGTAAAGTAACTGAATGAAAAATTTAAAAATACACTGAGCTAACAATAATAATAATAATATTATTATACTGAACTGAACAGAATATAAAAGAAAAATACAGTACAGCTGGCCCTTGAACACGGCAGTAGAAAATCCACACATAACTTTTGACTCTCCAAAACTTTATTAACAGACTACTGTTGACCAAAAACTTTACAGACAACACAAAGTCAATGAACACAGGTTTTATATCTTGTATGTATCATATGCTTTATTCTTACCATAATGTAAGCTAGAGAAAAGGTTAAGAAAATCCTAAGGAGGGGCCCCTGGGTGGCTCAGTCGTTAAGCGCCTGTCTTGGGCTCAGGGTCATGATCCCAGGGTCCTAGGATGGAGCCCCACCTCGGGCTCCCTGCTTAGCAAGGAGCCTGCTTCTCCCTCTCCCACTCACCCTGCTTGTGTTCCCTCTCTCACTATATCACTCTCTGTCAAATAAGTAAAATCTAAAAAAGAAAGAAAGTCCTAAGGAAAATACATTTACAGTATTGAACTGCATTTATTGATACTGTAAGATTATATTGCTTTTACAAGATGAATTGTTTGTACTGACAAATCTATATCAATACAGTCTTACAGGATACAAAACCATAGATACTATGAATATTAATAACACCAGGCATCAGAAATCAAGATAATATGAAATAGAAAGTGGCTTCAAAATTATTACAGTAGGACTGTATATACTACAGTTAACTTAATGCAGAAGGGAAGGGGAAAGGGAAAAGGAGGAAAGGGAAAGGAAAGGGAAGAGAAGGAAAGGAAGAGAAAAGAAAAAGAAAGAAAAGGCATACAGATCAATAAATAAGAAATGAAATTCGCCCTTCTTTCAGATGACTCATTTGTCTATATAGGAAATCCTAAGGAATCTATCAAAAAACTTTAAAAATAGGGGCACCTGGGTGGCTCAGTGGTTAAAGCCTCTGCCTTCGATTTGGGTCGTGATCCCAGGGTCCTGGGATCGAGCCTCATGTCGGGCTCTCTGCTCAGCGGGGAGCCTGCCTCCTCCTCCTCTCTCTCTCTGCCTGCCTCTCTGCCTACTTGTGATCTGTCTGTCAAATAAATAAAAATCTTAAAAAAAAAAAAACTTTAAAAATAAATGAGTTCACCAATGTTGCAGGATAAAAAATATCATAAAAAATCAACTGTATTTCTATATACTAACAATAAGCCTGTGAACACAAAATACAACACGATTTATAATCACTCTAAATAACAGAATGCTTAGATATTAACCTAATAAAACATACAATACTTCCACACTGAAAACTACAAAATGCTGATGAGCATAATCTAAAAAGACCTATAAAACATGGGGAGAGATACCATGTTCATAGATTGGAAGACACAATATAATAAAGACGTCAAAGCTCCTCAAATTGATACATGGGTTTCACGCAACTCCTGGCAAAATCCCTCTCATCAAGATCCTTTGTAGATAGATTATTCTAAAATTTATATAAAAAGACAAAGGAGGGCACCTGGGTGGCTCAGTGGGTTAAGCCTCTGCCTTCGGCTCAGGTCATGATCTCAGGGTCCTGGGATCGAGTCCCGCATCAGGCTCCCTGCTTGGCAGGGAGCCTGCTTCCTCCCCCTCTCTCTCTGCCAGCCTCTCTGCCTGTTGGGGACCGCCTCCGACCGGGAAAGTCCCCTCCATTATACGATGGCACTTGGCTCACTGCCAGCAAAATATGCTGCAAGTGAACAACGAACTTTCTGGTGAAGCCTGCCTAAAGGAGGACATAGTCATTGGCTGTTTCAAATTTAACTAGCATAGTAACAGGACTCTCATTGGCTCTCCCCATTGTTTGGCCCCTTATTGGTCACCCTGCTCGCTGATTGGTCATGTAAACATATATGTAGACTTGCGGAAATAGAGAGATGATACATCTGAACCGGGGCTTCTTGTCGTCCTGCGGGTTGAGGGCGACAAATGGTGCCGAAACCCGGGAATCGTTAACAAGTAAGTAACCTTGCAAGGAGAAAAAGGTAAGCGGGGAAGGGACCACAATCAAAGTGGTGGGAATCTTCACAAGACCGCAACAAGAAGCGGGGTGGCCATAGAGCCAGGATTTTCTTAAGGGACCACGATTAAAGTGGTGGGAATCTTGTACAAGACCGCAACAAGAAGCGGGGCGGCCATAGAGCCGGTATTTTTTTAAGGGTCCACGATTAAAGTGGTGGGAATCTTGTACAAGACCGCAACAAGAAGCGGGGCGGCCATAGAGCCGGGATTTTCTTCCGCGGTAAAGCGGGGAGTAAAGGTCAACTGAAGTATATGCGCGTAAAAAGTTAATGTGTTAGTTAGTGTCTTTAACGTCCGCGTCTGTTGTCTGTGTGTTCATAATGGGATCTGAAGTATCTAAAGAGCGGTTGGAAGGGCCTTTAAAAGACCTGCTGAAAGCCAATGGAACTCCACTAAAAGCAAAAACTGCTCGGGCCTTTTTGAATACAGTGGAAAAGGCGGCTCCATGGTTCCTAGATGAAGGCTTGCTAAACATACCTCAATGGGACCACCTGTGATCCAGGGTTTGGCCCCTGTAAAACCTATTAATGCCTCGGGGCCATATCAACCTTCACCATTGAGGACCCGGTGCAACAGGCGAGACATTATCATAAGCTGTTCCATGTGAATGCTTTAACTCTTCGCCTCAAATTTAACATAACAAAAGCACAGGCACGGGACATAGTAGTCTCCCACAGAAACTTCGTGACTTTACTACCTGCACCGTCCTTGGGGGTTAATCCTAAGGGTCTGTTACTTAATCATATATGGCAAATGGATGTCACACATGTTTCAGAATTTGGAAAGTTAAGATATCTTCATGTCTCTGTAGATACCTGCTCTGGAATAATTTTCGCCTCAGTGCATACGAGGGAAAAATCCAGAGAGGTTATCGCCCATTGCCTACAGGCTTTTGCCGCATGGGGAAAGCCACACCAGTTAAAGACAGATAATGGTCCAGCCTACACCTCACAACCCTTTAAAGCCTTCCTACAACAACTTCACATTCACTTGATACATGGAATACCCTATAACCCACAAGGACAGAGTGTTGTGGAGCGTGTGCATCTTACAATAAGGGGCGCTTTATAGGGGCGCCTGGGTGGCTCAGTGGGTTAAGCCGCTGCCTTCGGCTCAGGTCATGATCTCAGGGTCCTGGATCGAGCCCCGCATCGGGCTCTCTGCACAGCAGGGAGCCTGCTTCCTCCTCTCTCTCTGCCTGCCTCTCTGCCTACTTGTGATCTCTCTCTGTCAAATAAATAAATAAAATCTTTAAAAAAAAAAAATGCGCTTTATAAACAAAAAGGGGGAATAGGGGACACCTTCAGGTCCCCTAAAGATAAGCTCAACACCATTCTATTTTGAATTTTTTAACGTTGGACAAAACAGGTAAATCAGCTGCAGACAGACATGCAAGTGCTGCTGCTGCTCCCCCTAAGCCTTTAGTACTTTGGAAGGACATCCTCACAGGAAAGTGGAATGGACGAGATCCAGTGTTAGTATGGAGTAGGGGGTCTGTATGTGTTCTTCCACAGGAAAAGGAGGCTCCAATTTGGATCCCAGAGCAGCTGGTGCGTGCAGCCTTGCCTCCGAACACCAGTCATGATGCTGAAGATGCTGATGATAACTCTGGGGATGCTACACCTCCTGCGGCAGACTCAAGCCAGAGAGCTGTGAGCAGTGGTTAAAGCATGGCTATATCCTTTACCAGTGACTAACTCTTCTCTCATATTCCCTCCTCTCCCTTTGATGCATGGCAGGTCTGTAAGTTGCTAGGAGCATGTACTGATATCTCAGCAGTGTCCATGTTAAATGGTGGCAAATCCCTCAACTGCTCTTATAAACAAAATGACTCTAGTACCTTTGAGACAACAGTTAATGTGTCTTGTCCCAATAATATTACTTATCAGCCCACTCCCATATGCGTCTCGCCACCATTCCTTTTCCCCATAACAAAGAGCTGAATGATACGTTGATTTGCACTAAGAATTGCTATCTTTTTCCCAGTGTTGGAATGTCACGGCCTTCAAGCTGGCTGTGATTATGCGTATCCCTACCCATGTTCCTATCCCAGTTTTCATTCCAGATGACAAGTTACCGGTGGTGCTATCCAGAAAGAAGAGAGATTTTGGTATCACAGCCACCATTGTGACAGCATTGGCTATATCTACAGCAGCTGCCATGGCAGCAGCAGTCTCGCTTGCTGCAACTATACCCACTGCGGAAGCTGTGAACACCCTTGCAGAAGGAACAGCGGCTGCCCTTCAAACACAGACTCCGATCAATGCACATCTGTAAGCAGGAATCCTGATAGTCAACCGAGAGTGGATTTGGTTCAAGAACAAGAGGACATATTGGGGGCCCTATTGGGACTGGGATGTATAGCACCCTTCCCGGCAATTTGTGTAACTCCCATAGCCTATACTAATATGAGTGATTTACAGAATGTCTCCTGACAGCTCTCCCAGTATTTGCAGGGTGCTTGGTCTGACGATTTTCAAAGTTTCACACGAGTACGCGTGTGCAACCAGCTTCCCTCCCAGAGCTATTTCAAACATTCAGCAATATGTTCCAGTTTACCAAACAATGGGCTGGCACAATTGGTCTTCTTGTCCTCCTCCTTATTGGTATTCTGCTTCTATTCAGAAAAGTTCGCCAATGGAGAACACAGCAGAGAGAGCAGAGCCCAGCTATAGTACAAGCCCTTATGTCGATAGAGGCTGGGACATCTCCCCAGATATGGTTAAGCATGCTAGATCGGTAGTCAAAGACGGGTAAGATCAGTGGAGAAACATACCAACCTAAGACAGGAGAGAGATCATCGATATCTTGTGTCTGATGACGGGTAAGGATGTTTTCTGCTACTGACAACCTAAGACAGGCAAGATCTCTGCCATAAAACAAAAAAGGGGGAGATGTTGGGGACCGCCTCCAACCGGGAAAGTCCCCTCCATTACACGATGGCACGTGGCTCACTGCCAGCAAAATACACTGCAAGTGAACAACGAACTTTCTGGTGAAGCCTGCCTAAAGGAGGACATAGTCATTGGCTGTTTCAAATTTAATTAGCATAGTAACAGGACTCTCATTGGCTCTCCCCATTGCTTGGCCCCTTATTGGTCACCCTGCTCGCTGATTGGTCATGTAAACATATATGTAGACTTGCGGAAATAGAGAGATGATACATCTGAACCGGGGCTTCTTGTCGTCCTTGCGGGTCGAGGGCGACATCTGCCTACTTGTGATCTCTGTCAAATGAATAAATAAAATCTTTAAAAAAAAAAAAGACAAAGGAACAGGATGTCTGGGTGGCTCAAGTGGGTTGAGCAGCTGCCTTCAGCTCGGGTCATGATCCCAGAGTCCTGTGATCAAGCCCTGCATCAGGTTCCCTGCTCAGCGGGAAGCCTGCTTCTTCCTCTGTCTGCTGCTCCCCGTGCTTGTTCTCACTCTCACTGACAAATAAAATCTTTAAAAAAAAAATAAAAAATAAAATAAAATAAAAAAGACAAAGGAACTAGACTAGCTAAAATAAATTTGGAAAAGAATAAGGTAGGAGGAATCAGTCTACCAGATCTCAAGACATGCTATATACCTATCGTAATCAAGACTGTGTTACTGGCAGAAGAATAAACATATAGGTCAATGGAACAGAACAAAGAACCCAGAAATAGAATTATAAATGTGCCCGTTTTTTGACAAAGGTACAAAATCAATTCAAGGCAGAAAGACTACCTTTCCCACAAATGGTACTAGAACAACTGGATATACATGGGAGGAAAAAAAAGAAAATTAACAAAATTAACACAAATTAACTCAAAATGGATCATAGTCTTAAATGTAAAAAACTCTACAACTTTCACAAAAAGTTTTCCAAAATCTCAGAAGTCAATTTTCAGGATCTATATAGCTAAGCAAGGTTTCGCACCAAATGCACAATCCATTACAAAAATTAAAAACTGGACTTCATCAAAATCAAAAACTATTGCTCTGTGAAAGACCATGTTAAGAGAATGAAAAAACACAAGCTACAGAGTGGAAAATATATTTTCAAACTACCTATCTGACAAAGAATTAATATCTACTAGATAATATAAAACAATACCTGAAATTTCTAACAGTTAAAAAAAAGTCCAAATAGAAAATGGGCAAAAAACATGAACAGAGTTTCACCAAAGAAGATGTACAGATGACAAATAAGCACATGAAAAGATATTCAATATTATCCAGCCACCAAGAGAATACAAATTACACCAACAGTGAGACCTCACAATGCACTTATCAGAATGGCTAAAATTAAAAGTCAAAAACCAAATATTGCCAAGAATGCAGGAAAAAAAAAAAAAGGATCACTCACTGTATTAGTCTGCCAGGGATGCTATAACAAAATACCACAGACTAAGTGGCTTAAACAACAGAAATTTATTTTCTCACAGTTCCAGAGGCTAGAAGTCCAAGATCAAGGTGTCGGCAGGTTTGATTTCTTCTAAGGCCTCTTTTTTTTGGCTTGCAGATAACTACCATCTCACTGCACCCTGACATGATCTTTCCTCTGTGAATCGATTATCTCTCAAGGATGTGTATCCACATTTCTTTCTTTTTTTTTTTTTTTTTAATTTATTTGACAGAGAGAGAGATCACAAGTAGGCAGAGAGGCAGGCAGAGAGAGAGAGAGGAGGAAGCAGGCTCCCCGCTGAGCAGAGAGCCCGATGCGGGACTCAATCCCAGGACCCCGAGATCATGACCTGAGCCGAAGGCAGCGGCCTAACCCACTGAGCCACCCAGGCGCCCATGTATCCACATTTCTTCTTCCTAAAAGGACATCACTCAGATTGGATTAGGCCCACTGTAAAGGCTTCATTTTAACATATATTGCCTCTTTAAAAGCCCTACCTCCAAACACAATCCTGTTGTGAGATACTGAAAGTTAGGACTTCTACATATCAATTCTGAAGGGATCAAAATCCAGTCCATAAGGGAGACAAAGAGACATAAGAGACTCTTAATCTCACAAAACAAACTAAGGGGTGGGGGTGGGGGTATGGACATTAGGGAAGGTATGTGCTATGGTGAGTGCTGTGAAGTGAAGTGTGTAAACTTGGTGATTCACAGACCTGTACCCCTGGGGCTAATAATACATTATATGTTAATAAAAAATTAAAAATTTTCTAAAAATTAGTAATTCATTATACCTTAAAGTAGTTATGTATTAGTGGTGTATAATTAAGCATGTGCTTTGGATAGTGTCCTTTGTTTCCAAAAGTTAATAAAAACAATAATAAAATTCTGTTTCATCAGAAAAAAAAATTTCAGTACATAATATTCATACACTGCTACTGGGAATTAAATGGTACAGCCAATGTGGAAAAGAGTTTGACAATTTCTTAAAAAAAAAAAAAAAACATGAAAACCATACAACCCAGCAAATGCACTCCTGATCACTTATCGCAGAAAAATGAAGACTCATTTTCCCACAAAACCTACATGGCGCACTTGGGTGGCTCAGTCCTGAAGTGTCTGCCTTCAGCTCAGGTCATGATACCAGGATCCTGGGATCAAGACCCACTTCAGGCTCCCTGCTCGGCCAGAAGCCTCTTTCCCTCTCCCATTCCCCCTGCTTGTGTTCCTGCTCTTCGCTGTCTCTCTGTCCCTGCCAAATAAATAAATAAAATCTTAAAAAAAAAAAAAAACTACACAAAAATGTATGTAGCAGCTTTAGTCATAATAACCAGTAACTTAAAACAATCTAGTTCCCCTCAATGCATGAATGTTTAAATAAACTGTGGTACATCCATAGTGTGAAAAAGTACTCAGCAATTAAAAAGAAACAAACTATTAAAATACTCTCTCTGACTGCCTCTCCATCTACTTGTAATTTCTCTGTCAAATAAATAAATAAAATCTTTAAAAAAAAAAAAAAAAACAAAGTAACTTAAATGAATATCCAGAGGATTATAAGAATGAAAAGAAGCCAATCCCAAAGGTTTACATAATGCAGATTTCATTTACATAGCATTCTTGAGATGACAAAATTATAAAAAGACAGAACAGATGAATAGTTGACAGGTATTAAAGAAAAAGGGGATAAGTAAGAACGAAGTTATGTATGACTGAAAAAACAAGGAAGTTATGTATGACTGAAAAAATAAAACAAAACTCTTTGTATCTTACTACAAACGGATGGGAAGTTTCACTGAAACCTTTGCACTTTCTGATATTTAAATGATGTGCTCTAAAAGTAAATTATAAGAATAATAATGATCAAACAGCAGTGGATGGGGAGATATTAGTTACCATATGTGGATGATTAAGGAGGGCCAGGCTCTGTGCTAAGTCAGACTTATCCTGGCTCCAACACCTATTCTTCCTTCACCAGGCTACGCTCAATTCTCCAATGTCATGGAAAATTAAAAACCAATGTCCAGCATGAGCCTGAACAACAGACATAAGTTATAAAATTACCTCTCCTCTTCTATCAACATTCTTATTTCCTTAATACCTTATGTTAGACAAGTATTAAGGAGATAAGCAGTAATTATCTGCTTAAATGATTCACACTAAGATAGTAACTGATAGGCTTAAATAGTCTCACAATTTACAAAAGCAAGTTAATTCAAATGGCATTTTTTTTATTTTTTTAAAGATTTTTATTTATTCATGGACAGAGAGAGATCACAAGTAGGGAGAGAAGCAGGCAGAGAGTGGGGGCAGGGGAGCAGGCTCCCTGCTGAGCAAGAGAGGCCGATGTGGAACTTGATCCCAGGACCCTGAGATCATGACATGAGCTGAAGGCAGAGGCTTAACCCACTGAGCCACCCAGGTGTCCCAATTCAAATGGCATTTAAACAGAAACTGTATGGAGGCACCTGGGTGGCTCAGTCATTAAGTACCTGTGTTCAGCTAGCCTCATGATCCCAGGGTCCTGAGATTGAGTCCCACATCAGGCTCCCTGCTCAGCGGGAGGCCTGATTCTCCCTCTCCCTCTGCTGCTCCCCCTGCTCCTGTTATCCTCTTTCATGCGTACACTCTTTCCCTGTCAAATAAATAAATAAATCTTTAAAAAAAATAAACAGAAACTGTATGTTTAAGAAAGAATTAACTGGGGGTGCCTGGGCCTGCTGTTCCCCCTGCTTGTGCGCTCCCTCTCTCTCTCTCTGACAAATAAATAAATAAAATCTTAAATTTAAAAAAAAAAAAAAATAGAATTCCAAGTGTTGTCATCTGTTCAATTCAGGTGCCCCAAAGCATGATTCTAAATTTCTGATCTTGGAGTTCTAGCTTTTTTTAAAGTAAACTGGACACAAAGGCCAAATTACAAAGCAGCAGTAATAGTTTCCATCATACTACAAGATGTCTTTCTGGTTAGCTGCCTGTCCTGCAGAGAGGAAATATTTGGAACAGAGCTTTTATTTGTCTGAGTAAAGATAACCCAGAATCTGGTGAAAATTGCAAAAATCCACATTTGTCTTCTCAGCTGCCTATGAGCTTCCCTTTCCCCTGCCTTCTGGGTTTTCTACCACCCTCAGGACATCCTTCATGCTTCTGGCCCCCAGGAGGGAGCTTTCTTCCAGCTTACTCTATCAAAACAGAAAAGGACTTATAAAGAACTGAACTCCATCTTTTAACAGACTTGTTTCAGATTTGTTTCGTAGTTCAAGGCATCTAGGAGAAATGTTCTCCTTTTGGTTTGATTTGATTTGAGGGAGTAGGAGATGTTTGTTTTTATTTTGCTGAGTCCTCCAGAAATGCTTTCATACCGCTTTCTGCCTGGGGGAACCGGGTCAAAAGAGTTCACAGGTTACAAGAGCTCTACTTTGCCCTCTCCACTCTTTTAATCCTATTCGGAAGCCAAGAATCTCAAATTCTAAGGACCCAGATTCCAATTTCATGGTGTCTACTTCCTTCTCCTCGTTTGGTATCTCTTTATCTTTCTTTCTTTCTTTCTTTCTCTCAGAATGGTGGTCATTTTGTACCTCTTCTCCCCTCCAATCCCCCCTAATCTGTTCTCGTATTGCAGAGTTCTTAGAGCCTCCAGTGTGTAGCGGGGACTGTCTGGTGGAAAGGGTCTTTGTCCTTCAAGATGGGCTAGGTTAAGCTCATGAACTCCAAATATGAAACTCAACAAAGGAAAAGAGCAAAGGGCCATCAAGCCCACTACCGTGCCCATCCAGGTTACGTAAAGTAAGATTCAACACTTTTGGTTTTTATACTGTAGTTAGTGGTGGGGTTGGGAGATTAGAGGGGGTCAGTTAACCATAACCACTTAACAGTACACA